>NW_015374211.1:420108-482183 GCF_001272555.1 Dufourea novaeangliae | reverse complement strand
AAATATACAAGTGTAAGGCAAGATATAAAAACGAATGAAATCCATTAACGATGCATTTAGAATGAATTGTCTTGTAGTTAAGTGAAAAAATATATACTTTTCCGTTTCATGTTTCATGACTGTCATATTTATCCCTTAACCTTAAACTGAAGCATCGGATATTTTTATTCTCGTGAAATCATATAGATACACGTAATATGAATGGAATATATAACACTTCATTTGTGCTAATAATACTCAGAATTCATGCTTTATCGGTAACGTCGGGTATTGACACTAAAATGGTAACAGGGCTACGTAGCCCTATGAACGTGTAACAGAAAAAAGCATTGGATGATAGGTATATTCTATACCTAGTCGGTGGTTATATCATATACAGTGAAGGAATAATTAGAAACAATGAAGAATAATGAATAAATTAATGATTATAAATTATAATCTACATGTTACCTAGCAAATCATTCTTTTAGAATTTCTTGTTTTTTCTACTGATTTTTACAAACACAATAATGTAATTCATCGTAAAATCTTGTTGAATACGTTTTTCTGTTTAAAGATTAATGACTTACGATAGCAGTGAGCAAATTCACTCAAGATAAAAAAATCGCAATCACGGTCGTGAATGAAGTTAAATCACGATCGTGATCGTGATTCGGCGATCACTGTGAAAAATCGCCGTTAGTAATTTTGCACGCCATCTCTAGTGCACATGTATATTCCCGCCAAGTCGTATTAGTCAGGGATTTACTGCTCTGACCAATCAAGCGCGAGTCCCCGAAGATAGCCGAAAGAATCGCTCGGGACTGGCCAAATATAACTGAAGTGTCATTCGTTCCGAAGAAGTTGACGCGATACGACGTAGAAGTTGTTTGCTCGTACCAAAGTGAGTGTTTGACAATTACCTTTCATCTTTATTCATGTATATTATATACTAGTACCTTCATTAGCTTTCTATCGTTACTGTCCTTTAATATTTGTAACATGTAAGATGTAGATATGGTAATCATGTTTTACAAGTAAATAATTTGTATTTTTTCGCGAGAAATATTAAATATTAATTATTTTATTTAAATGAGTTTAACTATGTTTTGTGCATAAGTGTCGAACAAATGTGTTAGAAAGTAAGAATTTTTCGATCGGCTTTCGATTGTTATCAATCTTGACATTGGCTTCGTCTACAAGAATGAGAGATATGTTAGTTTCCCAGATCATGCTTCCCATCAAGTAAAATCTGAATAAATTTAGTATTCTCTATAAACACGTTAACGGACATTTGATAAGTTATCTTTTAGATGAGTGACAAAATACATACGTATATATTTTTGGTGTTATGTTTTTCAAGTGTTACATTCGGCTTTTAAACTGGAGTAGTGCACATGTTTTTTCCCGCCAAGTCGATTAGGCGGGAAGCTACCGCTCTGACCTGACCAATCAGCTACTCGCAATCCCCCGAAGATAGCCGAATGAACTGCTCGAGACCGGCCGAGTGTAACCGAAGTGTCATTCGTCTCGGAGAAGTTGACGCAATAAGACGTAGAAGCCGTTTGCTCGTGCTAAAGTGAGTGTTTGACATTTACTTTTCATCTTTATTCATATATATTAATTACTAGTACCTTCATTAGCTCTCTATCGTTACTGTCCTTTAATATTTATTCAATATAGACTAAATAATCCCAAATTAATTCGATATCGTAGGTATCGCTTTACTTTTCGGTTTCACTGTGTACCAATTAATATAATGTTTACGTATTTCTGACTCAATTTGAAATCTTTGCGACACACCACGAGTTCAATAATTGTTCATTTGTAACGTAACTATTCTTAACGTTGTGTAATTACTTAAAATGCATGTTTATTTTCTGTTTCAGAGTTTCGGCTTGGAAGTACGCACTACCGTCCTGAGTATCGTTGAGTCCCTTCAAACGGAATTCGGCGGGAAATTGGTGAATTCTGGTAAGTTATTGTAACATTTATTATAACATTTATTATAACAACAAAGTGACACTTCATTACTTATTTTTATATTGTTTTTAACCGTAAGTGAAATAATCGTGATTTCGTGGTTTGTGTTAAGATCAAATGAGAATTTTTTCGAGCACTTTTTTCAATTCATATATTTAGTTGAAGCATTCAAAATGGCTTCCTTGAATGTTAAAAAATTTAAACGACAATACTTCGAGACATTCAAATTGGAAATGTTTGTGATTTACTGTATCTCGGTCGTGAAATCGTATTAAAATAAACAATTTCTCGTGTCTTTCCATATGAGATTATTGTATTTGCATTTATATACAGTTTCGGATATAAATTTGATTAATACAAGCTGTATAGTTTATCATGCTTTGTATCAAAGTATGCGTAACTAATGCAATTTTGGTACTTGTAAGGATTTTCTGAATATGTACAAAAGCAGGATGTGAATTAAATAAAAAAACAAACATGCTTACAGCATAGTTATGTATTATGCTAAAACATAATACATAAATATTATAAACTAAATAATTAGCGTGTAACATTTATCAATAATAATAATATTGAGTATAATAAATTTGTCTTGTCTTTTTGTGTTTAGTCAAACACTAAAATGGACATCCTACTGTAAAGTTCCACCAGCAATGACTGTAGGCCCTTCTGTCATCAGGTGAGTCTTTGCATGCCTTTTTTATTCCTCCAGTGCCTAATCATGCTATAGGACAATTAGTCCAACATGGCTCAGGCAACTGGTTGTATATATGCTAAATTTGGCAGTGAACGTGGGTATGCTATCATACCTTCGAGTAGTAACATTGACCAATTGTATTTCTCAGCTAGGGTAGGGTCTTCTTATACATAGAATTTTCTACTACCGATACAATAAATAAACATTTTATAATTGGACAAAGCAGTATTAATACTCTTAATATTCAATGCGTATTCTTGAGTGCATTGTATATATGAATCTCTGTAGGGTAGAATATATTGAATACATATATGATGAATGAAACATTAGTGGAGGAATGTGACAACCTCAGACTTCCTCCTTGCACTAACCAGTATAATCACACAATGATAATACAGAATGATATCCAATGAGAATATCATTGAATAGCTTGATCTAATTTCATATTTTGCATGATTGAAAAATTTGATACTTTGCATTAAAAAAAAGTGTTCCATACACACATTATATTAGAGATCATGTATAAGAAGACATTTTGCGATGGGTAGGTGTTTGAGTCAAAGTAACATAGTTGCTAGACTTATGTTATGTGTCTTACAATGGCTTTGACAATGGGATCACCTGTGGGTTGTTCAATATCGAGAGTCAAATATCTTATTAAAGAATCTAGATTAGTCTTTTTGTCTTTAAAAATGAATTTCCAGTAGGGTCTTCTTCTTAATGACTGAATTTTATTAAATTAATAAGTATCCAATCTTTGCTTTTCAATTGTTATTAATACAAAGTTGAATCATTTCAGGATTTTCAGGATAATGTCATCCAACAAAGCTCACATTCATCACTGAGTACTCAATAAGATGTCCACGGGCAAAGCTCCACTTGATTCAAGATTCTTGTCTTATACGGAGCCCTTCTATCATCGGGTGAGTCGCATGCTTTTTTATTCCTCTGGTCCCCAATCATGCCGTAGGACGATAGGTCCGAAGCGGCACGGGCGACTGGTTGTATACGTGCTAAATTTGGCGAGTACAGTGAACGCGGATATGCAATCATATCCGCGAGTAGTAACATTGATCTGTTGTGTTCCTTAGCTAGGCTAGGGTCTTCTTGTATGCCATGTTTACAATTAGTAATGCAATTCATAAATATTTTATATTAAAAGTATATTTATGAGTTCAACTTTAAAAGTTTGATATAGAGGTGAATGTGATGCGAACGAAGTCACATTGCTTACTTATAATTTCAATGTCGTCGTCTGGTATCATTTATGAATGTAGAATAAAATACGATTTACATAAGGAAATTTACAGAATATAGAAAATACAATAAATTCACAATAGTCTACAACTACAGTCAGCTGGTACAAAAATAGTATTGAATTCATTAATGTGTAAAAGAAATTTAGATAATAGATTTGAATATAGAGTAGAAAGAACGGAACCATACCGGTATGTTTAAAATAAAGGGGAAAACATAGTGGTGCCTTCTTAGATGAGCATGTTGTAGCAGTTAGCGCAATACCACGAGACGCGACAGCACGTTTCAAAAACCGGAACCAGTGTCGCAAGACACAAAGGTATCATTCGTATTTGCAAGTTCCATGAATAGTGGAACACGTGTACTGGGAATCGCAATAAAGTATCGGTGCATAAAAAGAAGACGTATTAAGTTATGTCACCTGTGCATCGATATGCACGCCCTAGTGAAAAACCGCGTGTTATGGAACAATTTAACACGTTGTGCATGTATGACCATTGAAAAGTGCATTGCGATTTCCAGTTATCGTGGCCGGTGTTTTCGTTGCCACTGGCAAAGAACGCATACGGTTACGTACACGGGTAGACTACCGAGACGTACTGGCGTGTACTCACGACCACTTTCATGGAGTGTGAGCGTTAAATGCAGGGAAGGTACTACTGTGTTTCACCAGCATGTATTGTGTCCCACAAACATATTTGTATGGTAGACGTATATACTCAGAAGGAATGAGTATTCTGTCTTTTATAAAGGGCAGAGCAGAGGTGTCCACCTATTGCTTATGAGGAGCATTCTTTCCCTCCGGAGCTACCCTCATTATGGGTCTTAGTTTGACTTGGTCGAGTCAATCTGAGGTCGGTAGTGGAGGAAACCCACGAGGGGAGGCTCGAACAGCTTGTGGCTTGTGAGCGACATTTGGACACCTCTGTTATAAATTATATTTTTTTGATAGTTACTTGTTGCATATTAAGAAAATTTGATTTTACCCATTAGTGTGTTAATTATTATTTTCAACAGTTGTACTGTCACTTGTAGACAAATAAGAAAATGAATGGAAGTTGAATGTAGATATTTACTAATGTAATTAGTAATACTATTTTTTATTACTTACTATTTTATAATTTGGTTAATAAGTGCAAGATTTAATATGATACCAGACTACTGCAAAGAAGTTTAAGATTAGTACTTGTGAAGAATGTATATTATCAGATTAACTACGCGTATTGAAATGTATCAGAAATACGTATTCTCGCGTTTCTCAAAGACAGTTATAAAAATTAAATAGTGCACTTTGATACATATAGATTGAGTTAGAACATAACGTTCTGGACAAATGTGATATTACAGACCATATACAAGAAGGCATTTCGCGACGTGTAGATTTCTGAGTCAAAGTGACATGATTTGTTACACTTATGTTATATGTCTTACATTGACTTTGACGACGGAATCGCCCGAGGGTTGTTCAATGTATAGAGTCAAATATCTTAGTACATAATCATGATGTAGAGTCTTTTTGTCGTTAAAAATGAATTTACATTAAGATCTTCTTACTTGTTAATACAACGTCGAGTCATGGTTGTTGCAAATGAAGTGAGAACCAATGAGAACATATTAGACCGTTAGCAGAGCAGAAACTAATAATTGTTTTAGTCAGGATTTTCAGGATAATTATTCCGTGTTCGTTGCTCAAACCCTTTCACGTGCCCAGGTGCTACTTGATTGGGCGAGAGCAGCGGGGAACGATGATTTGATTTCATATATAATAACAATAACATGTGTATGCGACTGGCAATGCGTTAACTTACCGTGCACGACGTATTTTCCACTTGTGTGTGTGTGGTTATTAGGCAGTGGAATTGCGTCGGTTAGATTTCTATCAATTAACATTTCATGTGTAGTTGTTCCTTGGAACAATTTCTCACAACTTCGGTATCGGTCGTACATATACCTTTGCTGTGTACATATAATGCTTATAATAAAATTTCCATGGAATATGTACTGGTTTCGTGTCTCTCGCTATCAGTCGAGAAAATTAATACATAATCGATATAAAATATATCAAGTATACGTATATTGTTTAAACAATTTTTCTATTTTCGCAATGGATGCTAGCCTTTGCCAGTCGATTTCAGGAAAATGGTACGTACCTATTAGAGTGTGCATGTTGAAAGTCGCGCTCGGGTGTCGGAGACGTCCCGGGACGTTCTCCCTAGGTCTTCGGTTGATTTGCACCCGGGCGTATATTTGAGAACCGTGGAGTGTTGTGTGTTGGTGAGAATCTGTCTTTTGCCATGTCTTTTTAAATATAGGTCTTGGTAGGCAGGTAGCATACTTTCTTGTGTGTGAATGTGTACGATTAGACTGTAAGTAGGTAGGGGCCGGGGCAGGCTATTACATTCTCCAATTGGGTATGCTCGCGTAGGTTTCGCGTGATAGTCCTGCTACCGGGATAATTTGTAGCGTCGATTCGAAATTGGTCCAGACGGAGCATGCTGTCTGCTTCCGATTTCGATTTCGATTCTTCAAATTCGGCGAACCCCAAGGGGGTCGTCGTCGCGGTCGCGGTCGGAAGAATATGATTGTCGAAACGAACGACCTGCTCGATTGCACTCGTGGTACGATCATACAGACTCTTGGAGTTCTGTTGGTTGTCCACAACCGAGCAGCTTGAGGGTTTCAGGTGGGTGGACTGCCGAAGAAAAGAAGAGGCTATATGCCGAAGAGGCCCGACCGAAATTGTGTCATTGAAAAGGGCAACTACTAATGGCTCTGCATCCTCGGATGAGGAGTCATTCTGTTACTACTTTGTCACTGTACTCGCCTGTAGTTGTAGTCGTAGTAGTTTGTATTGTGGTCGACACATCGGCCCAACCACCAGCAATATTGGGTAAATCGTGGTTTGAATTAGTGTTGCGGATGAGACGAGATCACGGTTTGCTTGGAATTGTAAATTTTCAATACAGATCATCGTAGTTGCTTAGAGAATAGTGTTGCGAAAAATCAGACCGTGTTTCCTTTAAGATAGGCGGTGTTAGCGCGAGAGTGCTGACTTGCAGTCAAGTTGAACGCGACGAACGGTGAATTTTCGTTTCGATCGAATCGTCATGCGTTAGGGCCATTCACTTTCGTTTCATCGGGGTAGTTGTACCCAAGGAAATCGCGAGACACGATACAGGGTGGGTCGAGGGGGCAGAGGGTTGACGGGGGTCGCGCAGTCGCGCTGACCGCTGTCCATCTGGGTAGTACGCGTATTATCCTACACCTGCGAACACCTGGACAGGTAAACCGAGGAAAGCGTGAACACGAGCGTGGAGTCCTGTGAACTGTCTCCTAACAACACAGTCAAAATAAGGGGAACACGAGTCGGGAACGGGGAGTACAGTGAGTATACAACCCCCGGTCGAGGGTGAGCGGTGTGTACGCCTCTTTGATCGCGAAAAAGAGCAATCGAAATACGTACTCGTAGAGGAGATTTCGATGAGTCGAGAGGGCCGGTGTTTACCTTTCGAAGAGTTGTATTGTGAGTAACGATAATCAGCGTGACCCGTGTGATGAAAATCCGATCAGAAATCTGGTCGATTATTATACATTGGGTACTCCGATTAAAGCAAAATCAGTTCCCATTTCCGTTCAATAAATCGTGAAATACATATTGCGGGACCACTAACACCCAGAACGTACGAAACGTAACCGATTATCGGTTAGCAGGTTACCAGGTGTTACATTTCGCTCCAGTGTGTATTATTCTTAGACTCTGTCAGGAGTTAAACTTTCTTTAAGAAGTTCGTGTTCACGAGTGTATACCGGCCAGAAGTACTTCCGTTGTTTCATAGTTTCGTTTCCTTCTTCTCTCGAACCACTTGTACATTAAACCGTAATCGAGTTACGAGTCTGAAACATATTGATCAGCATTAAGGAGAAAGTCGCACCTTGCGGGTATTAGTTCCTGGAAGCAGGACGGAAAGAGAGCCAAGCAGGTGGCCACGAACTTCATGCATTTGTAATACACGTACCTCCATGGTATATTCGAGGTTTCTTCCCGTGGAACAAAGACGGTCATTATCATTACATATTAACACTTTGCTAGCGGGAGGGTTTTTGTGTTTGCAAATATACAATAGGTAATCAGGTGTTCGAAAAATATTTAGAAACTACTACTTAACTTTTGTTTCTCAAAATTTACATATACAACTATATGAATATATGTTACATTTTTATTTATAAACTTATGAATTATTAAATATATTACATAAAAACAAATAATTATAGGAAAATCGAGTTTTCTTACTGCTACGTCAATCGCTCGCAGCTTTTGTTTTTGAACAAAACGTTAAGACTTACAATCAAGGTAGGCCTCGATCATTTGAATTCCTCAAAGAGTACAGAAATATTGTCAAAGTTCAGACTAGCCGTTTGACAGCTCGCTGAAAATTACTAGCAGTTACACAGTAGAGTCGCGAGTCGATATTCAACATTGTGACGTTGGTGGGGGGGTTAAAGTTTTTCCCTGGCAAGAAAACACAAGTAACCAAATAAGCTCTTCAAGTCCTTAAGGTATCCTAGAATCCTGCGATCTGTCCTTCGAGAGTGTACACGGTTCAAGACATTGTCACTCATTCCTGAGGAAACGTTGATTATTTAAGAATCGTAATCGATTAAGGGAGTCGTGTAAAGCCCTCCCCCGGGAGGCTAGGGGTAGAAATGTTCGCCGTGGCGCGTTATATTCCCGCGATGGCGACGCACGACGCGGCAGTCGCTCGGCTGTCCAGGCGGGGCGAGTCGGTCACTGTTTTGCGCTTGGAACGATGCTCGCGCGTTTTCGTAACGCGTTCAATTGTTCCCTGCCGAAATGCGGGAATTTCAAACTTCCAGGGATGGATAAGCCCGAGTCCTCTACGGGGGACGAGAGCAACGCGGATCTCGAGGACAGGGACCCGAACAGCCTGAATCAGCACCTTCAGGTTTGTGTACCTTCTCGTCCGGGACTAATACCTGTTGAACGAATCTCTGTCTTGTGTTCCACGATATCCCGCCACTCAAATATTCATGCACGCTTGAATGAAGTTGTTTCATTTTTTTTATAAACACGTTAAACGCCCGATTTTTTTACGTGTGTTTCTTCTTGTGTCACTCGAAAGTACAATACAGTCAGTAGGTAGGTAAAAATGCGATGTATTAAATATCGAAAGATATTAAAATATGTACGAAATGAATATGCAATTTGATATCTGTTTTCTATTTATTCATCGTGAGTAATTATTGCGGCACAGGTGATGTGGGACGACGTGATCGGAGAACCGGAAGGAATACGTAGTCCGGAGTGCGCGTGGCGTCTCAGCGGTCATTGTTTTCGGTTGTCCAGGGGATGCTGCTACGTTTTACTCTCGGTCCTCATCGCGCCTATATTAGCCCTTTGTTTCGGCTTCACCTTCGCTTGCCTCGCGTTTCAAGTGAGTAGACCAAGTTTTTCTCGTCCCTCCCCCCTGGCCGATCGATGTTGGCCATGTACGTTTATTTTTGCTTCCTGGCTCCTGGAGAACCTTGATTTCTATAAGGTGCACCATTGCACGTTAAACTCTTATTCTTAATCGGAATAATAATAGATCTTCTTACAGATTATGAATATGTACGAACGAATTGAATATTGTACGAGAGAGTTTGGAGTCATCTGGGAATATGACAGTAAAAATAATAGCACAAAGAATTCCTTATAAAGTGACCCCAAACTTTCGGTCGTTAATGTGGATTTATTTAAATCGGGATATATAAAATAAAGTACTTATCGTTTTCATCGGTTCAATTATCCTTATCCATCTCCGATAGGAGAGGAACAAGTTCTTAATTGCTGGATCTCCGTTTCGAGAATAAAGAAATAAAAAAAATTCTGTACAATGGGTGGGAATGAACTTGTTCTACCAGTTGATTTTACACACTCGAATCGATCACCGTACGTCACGATGCTTAGATTACCCATCGGCGAACCTTCTTCCAAAAGGTCACAGACTATAACCGAATGCTGAGAATAGTCTTGTAAGCGAAGCAGCAGAGCCGTCGGTCGGCTGTTCGTAAGAACAGGAATTAAGGAATCGATCCTTTCCAGCACATATGGTGTCTGGCCCCCTGCCTACGCGTCTGGAAAATTACCTGCGCGGCGACCAGAAATTTTCTCGTCGCGGCCACGCAGGCCATCGTACGACCGGTGATGGACTCGCTGGGCTACTTGTTCCATAACATTCGTGTCTACAATCAAAGGCTGCCGGATGGGCCGGCCGTGAAGGACGATCTACTGGTGGTATGATCACGCATGTCGTGTGATCGTCAGCTCCTTCGCCACCGAAATCGCGTAATGGAAATAAGGTCACTTTGCGGACGAAAGTGAAAAGCTTACATTAAAAATTCTGTAACGGTGGAAGGTGTCTATACATATACATACATATATTATATATCTATTGTTATAATGTTTTGCAAATAAACTATGCCTTGTGGAAACATGGCGTTCTGGACTTTGCTGGCATTTTTCGGTAACTTAGCAACATCTAAAAGGAATTTATATTTGTGAAAGTATTTCTGCTTAAATTCCGCATATTTAAATTTCCCGCTGTTTCGTGGGAGTTCACATGATTACTCGTCTCGACGAATACAAACATTGTTATCGGTGAAGCGTAGAATTAATGAAGCAACATTCGTATATATACTTTAGAAAAACGAATAGGAGCATTATCGGTCTTCGAAAGTGGGGTGACCGTGATTATCGATAAGCGTTTCTCGGAGAGATCAACAAGTCAGTTTTCAACCGGCTTTCGGTCAATATGGCCGTTCTCGCGCAGAAGTTCTTTTCGCGATGCGGTCGATTTTGTCAAGTAACTTCGTCCAGGCGTATCCTTTCATATCGTCGACTGAATTTCAACGATATCGCGGAAAAAAAGTTCCAACGATAAGTAATATCATAAAAATAAGAGCTAATTATCTTTTACATACATTCAAATGTACACTTTACTTTTGTTCGATTCGGTAATTTCGTATAAGTATTCTTCTTAATCGATGTTTTAAACCGTCAGACATTTCCGTTTCGTCTACACTTGGTGGAAAAAGTAAGTTTCCTTCTCTTCTTCGATTCTATTGTTCCTGTTTCTCTTCTAACGTACGGAGACACAGCTACGATGAGACACAGTAGTTACATAATAGTATTCTTATCTCCTGTCAGGTGGCAGCACCAATCCTATTTTACTTTATGCAGAATGTATTAATAACTCGAGAATTTAACAGATCAATTTCAACGTATCCTCTATCCTCGAGACACTATATGTATAATAAATTATAATAGAACTTCCAAATAAATGAGGACAGGATTATCGAACAATCGACTACCCTATATGTATAAGAACATAAGATCCGCGAATTAGTTACCATACGAATGCTAAAAAGTACAAAGATATTCGAATGTTTTCAAAAACCAGCTGTCTTTAGTTGGGAAGATCCTTTCGATCTCGAGTCACAGCTGACTCAGGACGAGATCCTGATTAGGGATCAGTTTCGCGTCTACTGCCAGGAGAAGCTATTGCCACGTGTGATCGAGGCGAATCGTAAAGAGATCTTCCACAAGGAGATCATGAGAGAGTTAGGGGAACTCGGGATTCTGGGGTGCACGATGAAGGGGTACGGTGCCGCGGGGGTGTCCTCCGTGGCGTATGGACTCATGGCCAAGGAGATAGAGACCGTGGACAGTGGATACAGGTCTGCCTTTTCGGTGCAATCCTCGTTGGCAGCCGGCGCGATATATGCACACGGGGACGAGTCGCAGAAGGAACGATATTTACCAAAACTCGGTACGTTGATTAGATAATGGATTGAAAGTGGTCGAATCGATAGATCCCTAAAACCCCATGCTGAAGCCTAAAAGGGTGGGCACACCAAATCCTGTAGAGTTTAGCGATTGCTTTTAATTTCGATACTCCCAGTTTTTCGATCGAGAAGAAACCTCGCTAATTGCTTACAGTTTCCGGTGAATTGATTGGTTGCTTCGGGTTGACCGAGCCGAACCATGGTAGCGATATAGGATCCATGGAGACCAGAGCTACGTACGACCCGGAGAAAAAGGTTTACAGGCTGAACGGGAGCAAAACATGGTCAGTTCGTTGTAGTGTTCGATAAATTAAAAACGTGACGAAAGAAAAACACTCTTACCGATCCCCGTACTCAAAAAATTCCATTTGAGTCAGGATTACAAACGCTCCCATCGCCGACATACTGATTGTCTGGGCGAAATGCGACGACAATGTGATCCGTGGGTTCGTGGTCGAGCGTCAGGGGAACGAGAATCGTCTGTCCACACCAAAGATAGAGGGTAAGTTCTCTTTGAGAGCTTCCATCACGGGGATGATACTGATGGATAACGTGGAGGTGCCGTCGGTGAACCTCTTATCGAACGCCCAAGGTCTAAGAGTAAGTCCTTTAAAGAGCTTCGCCTATTGGAAATTTTGATAGTCTTCTCTTGAATTCCGTTCTCGTACTGTTTCCCGCGAACGTAATTGAAGAAAGACCCGAAGTATAGGCGGAGAAACGTGTATATGCGTATATGTATACATACGACTGACATAGGGACCTTTCACTTGTTTGAACAACGCTCGATACGGCATCGCGTGGGGCGCGTTGGGCGCCGCGGAAGCCTGCTTCAGGGCGGCCAGGTCGTACACCCTCGACAGAAAGCAATTTAACAGGCCACTGGCGGCGAACCAATTAATGCAGACGAAGCTGGCCGACATGATGTGCGACATCGCGTTCGGTCTTCAGGCCTGCGTCCGAGTTGGCAGACTGCTAGACGAGGGCAAGTAAGGAGAACGACGAACCTGACACTCTTTTAACCCCCTTCGTACCTCGGGTTTCGGAATCCTCGAAACGTGAATCCATATAATCTTCATCCGTTTTCTGTCACCAAGAACAAACCGAAAGCTTCGTCATTGTTTGTTGTCTTCTATCTTGTTTCCATTAGAATTTTCTTCTTCTGATCTCTTCCTATACCTATCCTGTGAATGTAAGTGGTTATCTCGTCCCAGACCGACGACTGTTTCTTAGGATTCTTTGTCCATCAGAGCCACCCCGGAAATGATCTCCATGATCAAGAGGAATTCGGCGGCGAAAGCTTTACAAATCGCGAGAACCGCGAGGGATATGCTCGGTGGCAACGGAATATCGGACGAGTACCATATTATTCGTCATGTGATGAACCTGGAGAGTGTCGTCACCTACGAAGGTGCGTACAGACGTTGCATAGAAAACGCAAGTTTCCCCGCGACATGTGACAATGAAAAAAAAATCGACTTTCCAACGGAAGAAACACTTGGGATATTAACCTTTATCTTTCGCAGGCACGCACGATATTCATTCGTTGATACTCGGCAGAGTGATCACAGGCATTCAGGCCTTCAGTTAAGGGCAATCTATCGGTTTTGGGAAACATTGATTTATTTGTATTTACATTTGTACATGCCTTTGATACGTCTTAATAAAGCCTGGAATAGGTATACTTTAAAAGGTCCACGAGTTTGTTCTGATGTTGGAGAAAGCTTCCGAATTCTTAAAATCATCGATATCGTTTCGTTGTTGAATGAAAATGTAGGAGCTTTTTGGGGTACGGGCGTTTCATGTAAATATATAACGAATGCGGAACTTAAAAGGAACAGCCTATTGTCACCGAGTGAATCGCAAAATCTACGTGGCTATAAAGAAGAATCAAAGAACAATACAGATGCCTCCAAAATCGTGTAATCACTATTTTTTGTTTCTCTATTTGTTTCTCTCTCACTCTCTCTCTCTCTCTCTCTCTCTCTCTCTCTCTCATTTTCTATTTCGACACCGTCGAAAATCGCACATTTACTCGTCGAATACCGCGGAAAATAAAAAAGGTAGAAGCGTGAAACACACGAGAGTCTCTTCCGTTTTCGTTCCGCTTATTATTATCAACAAGGGCGTGTCACAACACAAGCGTAACTCCGAGTTTTAATCATAAATAAATTAAGTTTAATTGCTAAGTAATAAAACGTTAATTACATATGTCAATTGATAATTAATTTAAGTACAACACACGTCTCGTGCAAAAGTGTAAAGAAGTATCTTTTTTCGTGCTACACTCAATTACCATTGGTTTTCTTATTACTTGCTTTGTTTTTTTTTTGTTCTTTTTGGTTTTACGACGTAAGTTACTCTTCTCTCTCTCTCTCTCTCTCTCTCTCTCTCTCTCTCTCTCTCTGTCTGTCGGTTGGTTTCCGGTTTGGTTTTGTGTGTCTCTGTGTGTTATATTTTTTTTTTCTTCATCTGTCCACTTTTAAATGGTTCTCGACTACAATAAGCTCTTGGTAAAACGTAGTAACATCGTTAGTTTACAGTAGTTTACAGTCGCCCCCTCCCCCACCATCCCTCCCACCCCCCAGCCCCTCTTGCGCGTTTCCCGATCTCGTCGGAACATCGTGTGCCTATTACATAACTACACGCGCCGGCCATGTTGGAATCGAATTTTCCATTCAGCGCTTCCCTCTATTGTTTGCGTTCGAATAAGAACTTCTTCCTTGTTCTCGAGTTACAGACGGAAAAAATAGTGTAATACAAATTCCAAATTCGGCTGGATCCACGATCCTCGGTCGATCGACGAGCGGACGCCTAACAATGTGGTCGCTTACGAGAAAAAAACTAACCCCCTCGTCGATCTTCCCGCACGCGCGCGTTGAGAGCGGATCGGCGCCATTTTTCGGTCTTTGGAAAATTCGATCCCATACATTTACAAGCTACATACCTCTCGATCATTCTCGTTTGTTTTATCTTATTATTCGCAAAAATCAACGACACGCCGCTCCGTCGACTAAGTTTTCAGGTTCGTGAACCCTTCATCGTTTCTCATTTTCTCATCCACACTCTCTGTTATACATATATGTATATTCTCGTGTGTTTCCTCTTTCTCTCTGTGTGCGTGTGTGTGTGTATGTTTGTCGTGTGTTATTTTGCGTGTATGTGTTATGTGTGTCATTCACTAATGAAGACAAGTAAGTGTAAACAATAAATAATGATTTCATCTTTTATTCGCGTTTAATCTACGATCCTTTGGTATGTCCCCGCGGAGATCCATCGATCCGCGGCCATCGATTCACGGGGTCGTCTCCCCCTTGAACGAGAAAAGAAAAGGTAACGACACCGCCGAAGCGAGAGATCGATCCGTTTTCCTCGATCCTCTCGTTCCAGCCTCCCCGATATTTCATTTGTATTTCCCCCTCTCTTTCTTGAGTGCTTTTCTTTTGACATCGATTTTCCACCGCTTTCCAGACCGTTCGCATAAATTCAAAGCTGTACTCGATTCTTGTGGTGCAGCGGTCTGCATTTAAAACACTAAAAAGGAGCTTCAACCCTCCCGAAACATCCGTGTTCCCTTTCCTTCCCTCTTTTCCCCCTTTCCTCCGCGTTCGAGAGACCATTTTTGTCTCGCTCGTCGAAGATTTTTCGCCTTCCATACTCCACTGGATGTCGACACAATGTGAACCCTCATATTATAATAAATATAATAATGTATACTTGCTTTTGCACTTGTATTTTACATTATTTCATCTCTGATTAACTAATCGATACCTTATTGTCGTACGAACCGTTCACCTGTTTTCGCACCTGCGATCCTCTACTCTCTGTCCCTCTCAACCTCTCTTCTCTCCACCACCCTCTTTCGCTGTTACGTCGAGCCCCAACCGATCCAATTAACAGATAATTAGTTAATGAGTTACAGGTCCTCAGACGTCCTCGCGATCGTTCGGGAGCTTCTATTTTATCTGCCTTCGACTCCATTACTCACTCGTCGACGTCTCAACAACAAATTGAAATACAAAATTTCTTGATGATTTACATGATTATACTACGTATTACTTGTATCAATAACATTTCGGATTTTATCGATGGTCTACGGGATCTCCTTTTATTTCATTGGATATGTGGCCTACATAACTATTTGTGAAATGATGTTTCAGGTCTGTAATGTAAAAGTATATGTATATTGAATTCTTTCAATGAAAAAGGTGCAGGTAGATTTTCGTGCATTTATATTCTGGCGCACTTTAGGACACTTCTTATGTTAGATTGCAATGCGTTTCATTCTTTTTTTCGTAAATTATAAAATGGATGGACCGCTAGGTTATCTAATCTCATTAAAAAATGTTGCAATTAAACGATAACACGGGAATATCATTAAACAAACACCGTCAAACAGATCTCGTAAATTTTATCAACAAAATCAAACAATGGAACAATGTTCAATTACCGATCATTGACGCACTGGCACAATGGCAAATAAATGTCGAACATCAAACAAAGCGATACATAAACATTGCAAAACGTAATTATACGGTACTCAATTATTAAGGTAGTCATTCGAATTAAACTAAGCATGAAAGTTATGTGGAACAAAAAGAATCTAATAGATGTTCACGAAACGAATAGCCAAGTCCAAGCCAGAAATCCAGCTCCGAACGATCTTTACGCGTGCTATACAATAATATAATATATCCATATAATATATTACTCAACATTCGTCCAATATTCGATATACCTGCCGTCCAAGGACTTAACTTTTACAATTTACTCTCTATCTGCCATTCTCCCATTTTATCCCCCACCCCCATACTTCCAACTATTCTTTCGTTTCTATCGATTTAACACTCGCGCGCGCGACTTGCATCGTTGCAATATAAAAAAACGCGTATACACACACGGACCCGAAATAGATTCTCTTAGTCTCTACGTTTTATTCCCTTCTTTATCGTTATTAGTGTTATTTCTGCCTTTTAATATTTATATTTGTATATTCATATTTATATATGTTCATTTACCTTCGCCTCGAGGTTCCGATCCTCCAATCCACCACCCCCTTGAACGTAATCATTTGTTTCGTGCAAATGATTCGAAAAGGGTGGTGTGTTACGCTCGGTGAAGTACCAACCCGCCCCCCCCCCATTTCGTGTCGTCTCAAGACGATCTGTTTTCCCACCCCTACCCACAGATTTACGGTTCTACATTAACCCCCCCCCCTTCCCTCACCACTTCGTTCACTGTCACTTTTCTCTTCGTTTCAAACCCTCATCGATCGCCGGTTCGGAACGAGGTACAATATATTTATATATAAATAGATCATCGAATACTCTTCTTTTTCTTTTCGACCCTCGTCCCGCGGTTCCTGTTCGTCGTTAGTTAATATTTTTATCAATTGTCGATCGATCTACTCCGGGGATCGATCGACAATCGTGCCCCCATCGATCGCTGGAGCTTTTCTTTTTCTATACTAAATTATATATTAAATTATATACTATGTCCTTGCTTTTATGTTTAGCAGGTTCTGTTTCGCGTGTACCTAACATGTGTGTGTGTCCATCGGTTTCCACTGTATTTTTTCTCGATTACCCGACCCCCCCCCCTCATCTCTGTGCCACCCTTTCTTGTAATTATTTTAACAGAATTTTCTAACAGAAACGCGACGTTTCGTCTCGATCCTAGTTTTTACGACAAGCGCCCGGTTCTTGCCTCGCTTCTCCTCTGATTTGCCAACCCCGTCCGTTCCCTCTCTTCCCATCAACAAACGAACGCGTGTACTATTAATTCCGATCAATTAATCATTAATTGTCACGTTACGATAATGAAAATCGGAATAATGGTAACGTGGAATGACGGTAGAAATAAATATCGTGATAAGAACCAGTGGCAAAGGTGACAATGGTCGATGATAAAACGTTGATCGATAAGAAGAATCGTCCGCGTTCGCGAACATAATTAACAACCGCAATTAATCATGTATTTACAGGTATTTATCGTACAGATTCAGTCCTTTCGTAGAATCTCCTGCTTAACTGACTCGCTTAAAGATCACGCGATTGCCTCGCTTTTTCTTTTGTTTCGCATCGACTTTCCTCCGGTTCTTCGGTCGCTTCCGGTCTCGCAAAATCGACCACGAAACAGTGGTTCTTCCATGGAACGATGCGACGAGTGTCTTTATGAATTTTCTGTTGTGGCTGTTCGCTATTTTAGACATTTTCTTTGATTGTGAAATTTTCATCGATTATCAGACGTATTGCTTTGATAATGCCGTTACACTCAACCGGGGTACAGTTACATTCGTATATATTATAGTTATAAGTTTCGTACAATTTTTAAATTTCTACCAATTTCGTGTTTTCGACCAAGATCGCTATTTATTGCTTCGTTTCCTACTCTTTTGTCATTGCTGAATTTTCCCCACTTTTCCAAAGTAACAGATTCATCGTGCTCCAGTTCCGAACAAAATTCCCTGTGTATACCTTTCTGCATATTTACGCAACATCCACATACAGAAAAAATCACAATTACCGCATGTCCAACGAGACCTCGATGCATCGTTTACGCGACCGTCTGCCATCTTGTCGGCCTTTCCGTCTTGCATGCCTCGAGCATGCCCGTCCTGTCCAAAGCTTTAAGGACTTTCCCCACATCGAATATGCGTTGTGTCAAGGCAAACAAAACACGTTACGTATTTATGTACTGTATGTACATACGTGGTTCCCACCATCCACGTACTCCGTCTTTCGCTACATGTACTAGTCTCCGACTTTTTGGCGCGACAACATAGCGTCCGATAAGCACCAGAACCGGACGAGGAAACAACTTCCATGAAAATCTCGACGCTCGAACCCCTTTCGTATTCTACCAACCTCGAACAACCCCCTCCTCCCAAGATTTCCTCATTTTTTTCCATTCTTACACACCGTCCAAAGGAAAACTCGACCCGAGAACAAGTCGGAAACGTTCCGAAGCACGTATCACCTTATCGTATATCGGTCTCACACACTCTCCCCCGTGTTAAACAGCGACATGCTCCCCTCTTACAGTTAAATTTAAACCGTTATTACAATAATATATGTTTACTTTGTACTATATATGATCTTATAATCGACGGCCGGCTGACACGGCCGCGCGCGTTTTTTGGGTTTCCCCGCGTCGCCTGGTTTTGGTTTCCTTTTATTTTTGGTACGATGCGAGAGCCAGCAGAGCGTTCGCATTCTCGACACAGTGTGTGTATATGTATGTGTGTGTGTGTGTGTGTGTGTGTGTGTGTGTGTGTGTGTGTGTGTCTGTGTGTGTGTGTGACTTCCAGCTAGACCCCCGACACAGTGTGTGCGTCATTTCCTTTCTCGTTTCGTCGCGCGCGCTGGCCGGATCGACGAAGAACGAAATAAGAACAACAATTGAATTTAAACCATGACACGAGAATATCGAACCGGAAACGCAGGATCGGATGATTATTGTGTACAATCGGGTTTACAACACACGAAACGATATGTCAGCGGGTGTATATCTCTGTGTGTCTATGTATATGTGTTTGTAAGTCCTCAGGGCTCGTCTATGGTTAGTGGACGTTTTAACGTAAGAATATACCGATCTCATCGTGTATAGCGACTAGAACAGAAGATAGTTTTAACTGTTTTTCATTAACGTTCTGATTCTCGGCTGCGAGTGTTCCGTTACTTTCCTGGAGATTCCACGGTCCAAATACATATTTTAATGCAGCAGTCGGAAATATTCGCGATCATAGTAGAATATTGTGGCGCACAAGAATGTTCAATTGTTGAATACCTGGTAAAATATACCTTTTGCAGAAGTGCAACACCGTCCGTGTGATTTATACACATGATTCCTCCCATTCACGCACGGCCTCCAAAGTTCCATATCCTCCCCCCGATATTCGGAAATCTCAAGAATCGAAGAATCACTCGCAGAAGAATTCCCTCGATAGACGGGGCCTATAGCATGTGTGTCCGTTGCTCGACAAGCGAGGAATGAATAGATCATCCCAAAGCAAACGCAAAACGTGTAATAAGTTTCTGCCCAAAGCTTTGGGAACGCGGCTCGCGTGCGCACGAGAAACGCGAAAAGAACCTCCTTTCTTCTCCTTTCCGGTCACCTCGATCATCATCGGTCTTTTCCACGCGATCGAAACGTCTCTATCTCTCTTTCTGTGTGTTTTCTCTCTCTCTCTCTCTCTCTCTCTCTCTCTCTCTCTCTCTCTCTCTGCTACCCCTTGTTTCTCTTTAATATGTACAATAGCACAGCACAATTGCGGTACGGTATCAAGTGCGGTTCGCTAAGTTACTCTATCTCTCCCTCTCTTGCACGCACGCATTCGATTCCGGTCGCCTAGTTCGCGCGCGCGTGTCGGTGAACACTGAAATCCACTAATTCTCGCGCGAACGATCACATATCCCTTCGTCACGCACACACACACACACACACGTCACCGTGTTTTCGCCTCCGCCTCTTCTTTACCGTCGATTCCGCACAAAACAGCGTCCACACTCTGATATTACAATGTCCAATTACATACATAGAATTATATATTATCACTTGGCACGTGCACACCCTCGACACGATGCCACATATCATTTTTATTTTATATTTCAATTATATTTTACTTCTCTATATTATATTTTCTTTGAAGTTCGCCTTGTGTGTGTGTGTCTCTGTTCGCTCGCGTTTGTTTCACTCATTCTCTCGCAGTCGAACTCTCACTCACTCGCTCTCACACACACACACATACACGCACACACTCTCTCTATGTCCTTTTTCGTTCTATCTGTGTGTACGTGTGTAGTTGTGTCTCAAGAAACGATGACGTTCTTGTTCCATGTCCCTGTTCAGTTTTTCACGGGTCTCCCGGTTGTTCCTTTTAACGACCAACGAGGACACGACGAGTCTAAAATTCACCCCCTTGCGGCCTCCGATCATCCGGGCGAGCGGCTTTTTTTTTTCGTTCTCTCCCCCTGTCTCTCGATTCTCACCACCACCCCCTCCCCCTCTCCTCCCCCGTTCGATTAATGCTTCTGGAGGCTTCATTCGACGATCGAGACACGTCGTCGTTGCTTTAAGTTCTTCCACGTTCGGCGTACGGATTGATTATCTAATTATCAGGTGAGAGGTAGTCTCGAATTTTTCAATCGTTTTTCACGGAAAATTTTATTGGTCTTCGAGGGGGTAATTTTTTGTCGGGGTTGATATTAAAGTAACGACGTCGATCATCGGCGACTTCCTCGAGTCGTGAAAAAGGATGCAATCCCCCCCGCAACCCTCTGCGATTCCACCTTAAGACTTGCCTAACTCGTCGTCTAACGTTCATTGATTCAAATAATAAAAATGAACATGGCACGGAATATTCTTCTCGCTCATGGCACTAAAAATACTATTCGCAACATGTAAAACGTTCGTCGAAACATTCATTGGAATCATTAAAAATATATTAATATCTCAATTGATCTACGCTGTGATCCCAAAGGAACAATATAAAAATCGCAGAAGGTTCGCGGCGTTTGGACCCTCAACGAAACAACAAGATTCTCCCCTCGACGTTTAAGTATTTATAACGGATTGTTAAACAATGTCTATATAAATACAAGAGGGTGTAAAGCGACAGAAACCATCCAAGGGGCGCACCCTTTTATACACGCGAGGAAGCTCGGACACGCGAATTTTTTTTTTTTAAATCTCGAGGCCCGTGTTCTCCTCGCAATTTTGACTAGATAAAAAAATGGCGACCATCGCGTAACCACCTTGACACGCGTCGACTAGAAAACGTTTCAAATTGCGGATGAGGGGGTGAGAGTCAATCCTTCGCGAAGAAGGATCGCGCTTACGCTAATATGGCAAATTATGGCACCGCGGTTCCCACGGAGGGATCATCCACGTCGAACGCGTTCGTCGATCGCTGGATCGGACCAGAGTGTACAATCGACGATCGTCCCGAGATCACACGATGGTGTTGGGGAGAGAACTCTCGCGACCGGAAGTCGATGGCCGCCGCGATTTCCTTCGACGCTGTGCTCGACGATGCTCGATTTCGATATCTGGAACGTTTCCCCCCGTATTTATTTATTATCAACATTCCTCCGTTTCGTTGGTATTTGGAGGCCTTTGAAAATGAACAATTTTCTAAGAAAAAAAATCATCGATTCAATTTCACCCCGCAAAATAAAAGATTTCCGTTCGACTTCTTTTGGTTCTGAATTTTGTTTCCGAGAGCCTTGTCACCTCCTTGGTTTCGATTTTCATTTCGACACAGGAGGATCGTCCCGAGAGGAACGTGTAATATCTTCGATTCTACGATACGTATAAGCACAATAGAATATTAACGAAATGCTGATCAACAGAATTGAAAAAACTGGAGTGCATATCGTGGGGACGTTAGCGAGGCTCGACTGTAATATGCAACGAACAAGGCTGACACATGTGTGCGGGGTGGGGTATGGCTCTGGTTAAAAAATCATCAGCTTTGACCGAGCTATTCGGACGAAGCTGCGAGACCGTGTCTATAAGATAATGACGTGGAATAGTTTAAACACGATGGCCGAGCCCGCCTTGATATTCATTTCACTCTCCGTTAAAACTGTCTCTGAAATAACGCGTTCGCCTCAGTTTTTAGGAAAATTCCTGTAGATCTTACAAACATAAGAGGTCGTTGCTAACGTGACCTGAATGTCAAAGAATTTCCAAGAGGCCCGCTGTTTTGTCCCAAACACGTTCTTCTCTATCTGTAACCGCGAGCCCCCCCTCTTTTCTTGTCGCCGAATTCCTTTCGCCGTAAACCGAAGGTGACCTATCATCATTCGCGATTGACGCGTCGAAGATTCACCGTTCGGCTAATGGACAAAAAGGGACGACGTGGGGTTCTGTGTGCAGTGAGTCTATAGGTTTCGCGTGTGGAATACTGACGTTCCAGGTCAGTGGTCGGTAACTAACACGACCGGTGTGAATATCGTTGCATCGCGAGCGTCGGGCGTCGCGAGAATTATACGCGTGTGCGATTCCGCCCCCATTTTACGAGAAGGGCAGATCTTCGTCGGGCGACTCGTCGTGGTACTCCTCGTGGTCGGACGTGTGTCACAAAACGTCGCTTGGCTGCCGTTGCCCGATACCTATTGTGGGTGATAATTGTCCCTCGTCGACCGCCACAGTCTTCGGGTCCTCGTCCTTCCACTTGTCCATGGAGCGGCGTCGAGCGTTCATGAAGAAGTTGCCGACCGTCGTCGGCTCCAGGCCCAGCTGCCTGGCGATTGTCACCTGCATCTCTTTCGACGGCCTTTTGGTCTCCTGCAAGAAGAGCGACGATCGGTAAGCAATCGAGTGTACACACGTTGATTCACGCGGATAGGAATTATTTAAATACGTACTATATATCCCCAGATAGCACACGACGTTATATTTGTATATACAAAAAAAAAGAACATTTATATTATCGACGAACATAGCAACTGCAAGGCGCATGATCCTCTAATTGTTTCGTAGCCAGTGTATAGTTTGTGGTTGAATATGTTGCGCGTCGATGTCAGTGATGCTCAAACCGAGTTCTATGTGTACTCTACAAAAGACCACTCTTCGACTGTAGGCCGTAGAATCAACCGAGAAGCTAGAGAGTCCGGGATCTAGAATCTAACGTCGATCATTTGTGCCGGCCGTGTATATTTCATCGTCTTAACGATTCGCCAATTTCTCGACTTTTTTCGTCTTCATAAACCGTGGCTGAGAAATAACGGAACGAACCTGATCGAACGTTCGGCATTGAAACGAAAGGAAACTATGTACACAGAGACGACGGGAGGAGGGTGACAGAGAAAAAGGGTGGTCGGTAGGATCGTTGTTACGAGTAAACATTTCTGTGCACGCGGGTAAACGCGGGGGCCGGCACGATTTCTTCCCACGCGACGTTTCTTACTCGGCCTGGCTCGATCAATAACAGACGACGTAGTGAGTGAGTGAGGGAGAGAGAGAGAGTATCGATTGGTCGACGCAACAATTATTACAAACCGATGCTCCATGGAGGGGGGGGGGTGCGTGGCAGAACGCAATAATTAACGCGTTCCCTACGCGAAACGCCTATCGTTTAGCCGAGTGAACGTGATTAAATTAGGAATGAACGAGCACAACCCCCATGGCGATTGCCCCCTCTGTCTCCCTATGGTTCACACCGAATCCTTGTTCTCTCGCAAACCGGGGACCATTTTGAAAAGATCAGTTTCTTGAAATTTCGGTACGATTTTCCGACACGAAGCAGTTGGGTACCATATATAATTAAACGCATTTCCGAGGTAATTAGATTTCGAACGGATATTATAATAAATTAGAACAGTAATCGATAGAGCGATTAGATGGAAGATAGATTTAATGAACCACAGATACCAAGCGTATGTTCGATTGACTGTTTACGCGAGGAAGAATTTTACTTTTTTCGTCCTCCAAGTTGTCTGTTCCTTTCATCCCCTCCCCCCAATGACATGTACGCGGTCCTCCCTTCTCCCATTCTCCTTTTCTCTTCAGGCACGGTGCACAGTGGCTGTCAAGGAATAATCACGATCCCCGTGCCGATAGTGTCCTGTATTCCCAACAATTGATACGGCCTCTCTGTGTAGAGGAGAAACTGGTGTGTGTCTCTCTGTGTGTATATATGTATGTCCCGTAGACAGTGCCGGTAACCTTCGTTTCGTTGCGTTACACGCGGTGAATTACATCCCGGACAGGATATCAATACACAGCCCTTGGTGGTCCCTTAAACGTCAACCACCGCTAAGGGGGATTGCATCCGAGTGGAATTAAACGATTTCGAAAGACCCGCCACTGATTCCGCGTGTGTAATGAGTGGTCCTCGCTGTTCCTACATTCGCGAGCTATCTTCGAGTTTTTTTATTCGTTTCGAAGAAATCTCGCGAAAAATATCACATCAAAAAACAAGACACAAGACAAGTTGGATCGACGTGGAATTTGTAATATTTTAATTTAAAATCGCCAGTCATTTTATATCCTGATCTAACCATCATCATGCCCCCCCCCCCCGATCACATTCGATTATTCTTCGTGGAACAACTTTAATTGAAAATTATTTCTCGCACCACATGGACGAAAGTTTCTACGAGTGGAACTTTCGAGAATCTATACAGTTTATGGGATGATGATCTCCAGAGCTCTTCGTGGATCGCAGGGAAGCGTGCGCGACGCGGAGCTGGTCCACGGGGGTGGGGGGTGAGTTTGAACGAGTTTTACAGGCTTGAATATAATCGAGCGGAAAATAGAAGCGGAACGCGAGAAAGATCGAGCGGTGTTAACTGGGCTAAGGTCAATTCGCGAACTATTTGGCATACTTCCAAAGAGTCGGGGGAATACGCTTCCCGACACGATTTTCCTTTTTCCCCCTTCACCCACGGGGGAACACGTTCACGTTATTTCCATATTTATCTTAAGATCGAATCCTACTGTCACTCCGAACGGACACCGAACTGTGTTCAGATAAGAATGATTCGTTTATGTTTCCGAAAGATCGAATGACTTTATGAGTACTAAAAACTCGAGTACTAAAGGATTCGTGCTTGAGATCTTATATCGACGTAAATTACCTTCTCCACAAAAAAAAATAATTTTACAGATTCAGGTGTCACAAGAAATCCAATGTAAATTATCAAGTAAATTCACTAGAAATTGATCGTTCAAGTTTTCGCAATCTGTTATTCTTGTCGCTCGATGTATACAGGATTTGAGTAATATCAGTTTTGGTAGCGCGATCGAAACGGCAATTTTATGGAATGTGGGAGAAGAGCACACATCGAAATATCGGGCAGCTAACGTTTGGAAACGGAGGCAGCACGCGGCGCTGGTAATGTCGTTGGGAACCACGCCAAATAGTCTGGAGAACCGAAGCCCCGTAACTGCGACGAACCTGTCATTAAAGGAGACATTAAAAGACAACGAAAAAGAACTCTGGGAATAACGGCGAGGGGGGGGGGTAGACATTTACGCGGGCATGGGCCACGAGACTGCTCGCTCGATACTACGTCGATAATATCTGTGACTGTAAGGAAAAACGTCACATGTCAAAGAGTTTAAAAAAATTGCGCTGTAGAATATAGGATTTATGTATTTATATATTCATTTATTAATATATTTGAAAGAAATAACGCAATTTAATCGAAGGGTCCAATATGCTATTCATACGCATTAGGTAAAACGACGTAAGTCCACAAATGTTTTGAGAATACGGTTAAACAAATATGATTTCTCACTTTTGCAATTCTATTACCATTGAACTACAGAAGAAATTTTACTCCCGAAGGAATATACGAGTCTCATTTACTCTTTATTCTCTTCGAGTTCTTAATTGTCAAAAATGCTAACTTCCAGTTTCGCACTAGTGTATTTACGACCGTATGTTGAGCTGGGGGATGAGTGATTTCCGAGGTTTGATATTTCTTCTTTAACTGCTTTTATTCGATATTCCATAGAATGCTACTCCGCGAGAAAAATGCTTAATCTATCGGGAGAGAAGAACCTTGACCGAGATTGTCTTGGCGAAAATTGTTGAATATAACCAAAGGGTTGCAACCACATGCTAATAAGGGAGGCGGGGGATGAACATAGAGAAATTAACGAAAACTAATCAGGCAGGGTCGCGTGTCCCTGATTTTTCGCATGCACACGTGGAGAAAAACGAGGGTATGGCGTGGAGCGGTGAGGTTGTACGAAAGGGGTGTGTGAGTGGGGGGGATGAGAGGAATGAAACCACCCCACTCGCGCGCGTCAACCGCCGCCTCCACCACCACCGCCAGCTATCGATCCGTCTTGAATAATTTCGCGGCCGATTCCTTCGCCGCGCGCTCCCCGCGCGCGCTTCGATTGCGACTACGATCGCGAGCACTTTCGAGAATGGCCATCGATATTGTCCGTTTCCTCATTAGCGTTTTCCTCCCTGTCGACGACGGGACAAAAATTCACTCCCCCCTCCCCTTCCCCCGCTCGCTATCTCGCCGCGTGGCAGCCTTTTTCCGCCCTTAACGATGCCTATTTTCCCTTCGATGCCCGCCAGGAATCGAGAGGGAGAGGGGGAAGTTTTATTGGTTGATCCTTTGAATGTTTTTTTTTTGTCGATCGCGGGGTGAAAGGAAATACCGGAGGCGAATGAACGTCTGAGATCCGAAAGGAACGAACAAACTGTTCGCTCGACGTAATAAATTCGTAATAAATACGCGGTGAGCTTTGTTCTGTAATTACGAAAAAGTCGGTATCGCCATGATTGATCCTGTGACGGGAGGAATAAACATACGGGACTTGATGAATCGAAACCCTTCGAATTATTATGAAACGAATGTATTAAACTCTCGAGAATAGTTCAATTTATCGATTATTAATAATTTATGATCGATTGAAAATAGGATAAAAACTCTGCTTTAGGCTAAATTAGGCCGAACATTTTTGCGCGTTCTTTCGTGGCCTGGAAACGGAAATAAGTTTCGATTCGATGAATTGTCGCGTCTTCTCGTCACCCTTATGCCCAGGATAATCGGGATCGAAACGTGGGGGGTGACGGTATCGATCAAAACGCGGGTTAAGTTATACAAGACTTACTTTAAAAATAGCCTGTAGAGTACGGCGCTGAAGGTCTGTGAAAACCAGGCGCGGTTTCTTGGGGGCGGGCTGTTGGTGTTCTGCCTGGCTCGCCATCTCGTCTTTCCTCTTGCATGCTAAAATTCAAGACGATCCCTTTAGTCCAAACCCTCGTGAAGAGGCATGTAAACTGCCGTTTTACAAGAAACAAAATACAGGTAAATGAACGGTTAACAAGAAATTAAAAAAGAAATCAATAACAACTTAGAAGAATCAATAACAAGAAAATGAAGACTTTACTTTAGCCACTTCGAAAGTTTAATCCCTTTCTATTTTGAAATTACATTTCTCAACCCGTTTTAATTAATTCAACAATTTTTCCGCGATCTCTAAGAATATTGACCTAAATCGATGCGAAAATAAACTCTAGATCTAATTTCAAAGTATCTTTAGTCGTTTCGGATCTAATTTTCTTCGATTCTGAACGAATAATGTTCGCCGACCTCCTTCAATTGGTTCGTGCTTGAAAAAACTTCGGTACGTGCTGTATGTATGTACACAGTTCGTTTTTGATGAAAGTCGACGGTGAAAGGATAAAAATTTTCGAAAATAAACACCCAAGCATCTAAAGGTAATCCTAGAAGAAGAATTTTAGACCGTGGAACTTCGAAGAATTTCCACGGGGAGAGGGTTGCAGAGAATCAAGCACAAACGGATTAAAACGTCCGGAGCCGGCCTCGAAAGACATTCCATGGACGCGAAAAGACGCGAACTAATTGGTAATTAGTCGATGAAAAGGCGTTCTCGGTTAAAAGAGAGGAGGGAAAAACTCGAATTCGAATGGCTACCGTGTTCTTCTCGGACTGGTTCGTAAGTAGCCATTAAACGCGAACACGTTTTTTTCTTCTCTTAATTGTAAAAGAAAAGAGAGGAAAGAAGGTGCAAAAAGTCCAGGACGGAAGAAGACGAGAAAAAGAATTTCAGTTCGCCTGTAGAGACATGTTCCCGCTCCTCTCTCTTTCTTTAATTGACGATAGTTTCCGAGTTAAGACGTCGTTCTTGGTGAAACGAAAGGGAAAACGGTTTTTTCAACGCAAATTCAATCGTATGTACTTACTTCCGCGTTGTGGAATCTGTGCAGCTGAAAGCAGAAAAAAAAGACGAATGTGAATCAATGGTGAACGGAAATCGTGTCGACCCCCTTTTCTACAGGGGGCCGAAGGGGGATGGATCTAAAGAGAAATCTCTTTAACTTTACATATGCTTTTTTGTAACTCTTTTTTGTCGTTATTCTGCAAATGTAACGTTATTCTTTCTTTTACTCTCTCTCTTTCTCTCTCTCTCTCTCTCTCTCTCTCTCTCTCTCTCTCTCTTGTCAAAACAAAACACTGAACAACGGAAAAAGAAAAAACAAAAATATATCTCGAATTACAGATACACACTGAGTAATACTTATAATGTTCAAGGGCAATAATCAAACATGTACACAAGTCACTGGATTCAAAATAATGGGGGTTCGGTTGCATACCACGAATATTTCCAAACTGATATCAATAAATATATATATATATATAACTACAGCTGATAAACATGTCACTAAAGGGTACCAAAAAAGGGGGTGGGGGTTGGTCGGGCGGGGCAAGGGGTTTGGGGGGTAGGGGGGCGGACGTGTGACGATGCAAGAGTGTCAAGAGATGCATTTCCTTGGAGAAGCGAGAGTGGTTTTTCGCTGTGTTTTCGTTTTTGGTGTCTTTCGAGTGAGTGATATGTATATATTATTGCCTTGTTTCGAATCTGAGTGGTATCATGTCTGTTCTCTAACCCATTCCCCGACGTTCTTTCTCGTTGTCATTGGAACGATTCCAACGACCGGGCGAGAAGTAATTTTCCGTGCGTCCGGATGAAAACCGGCCGAGTAGATTTAAACCGAGCCGCACCGGAAGACTCGAACTTTGACAGAATTACACGCTCCAGCACCACCATCAGAGGAGTGTTTAATTTTTCCGATAAAGAAAGAAACAAACATACGAGACTCTGTCTCCGGTTTCTCAACGATCCTGTCGCAGAGCGAGATTACCCATCTCTTATTCCAGGAAACTGTGTATTATTCACAGACTATCTAATACCTTAACGAAAAGATCCCAAGATTTCGTGGTTTCCTAATTGGAACGAATCTTTTCTTAATTAGATACTCATCTGGAGTTTCCAATTTTCCACTTAAAGGACATCTCCTTCAAGTCTGTAATTCTCAAATTACAGAATGTCCTCGTCTTCTTTCGGCTTCTTAAGCAAATAATTTCCAAGTACCCCCCAAGCTCTCTATTAGACGATTCCACCAACCAAACTCCAAACATGGACCTTTCCGATCAAGCCCCGTTTCTACGTTCCCCTCTTTCGAGAGTGAGCACACGGAAGAAACTTCGGAGAAATCAATGGAATGAGCGATTTTGCCATGCAAAAAAATGGGGGAAAAAATCAAATTTCACGGTATTGACCGTTTCACGGGGGATTCGAAGTTCCTGGAACAGAGAGAATGGTTTCTCGTGAAACTTAATGGGAAAAAGAGCGTCACACCACGGGAACGGCCATTTCCCGCGGGAACAAGTGAATCGCGGAATTCGATTTTAATGTCGCTCGCCGATTGACCGCCCTTTGGAAATAATAACGATCGCGAGAGAACGAACGAACGAGCGAGCGCTCGCTTTCGACTCGATCGACGGTATTAGCTCGAAATTGGAACGTAATCACTGTCGGCCCTTTGTGTCGTCGATGGTAACCGTCACTGGCGCATAATTGCGGACAAGAGAAGCAGAAATAAAAGCGAAACAGACACATAAAAAAAAATAACATTTACACTCTCCGTCCAGCGTTCCCCTCCCTCTGGCTCGCCTCCGAAATTTCCGTCACACCGTTGCGGAAACACGATCCGATATTAGATTAAAGAACTCGTCAATTTTTCCTTTGTCCGGCCAGGATCGGGTCTCTCGAAACTTGGAAATCGTTTAAATTCCCGCGCCCTTTCGAGCCACCTCGCCGCGTAGGTATCGAATAGTGTCCGCTCGATCTGCAAAATAATCCTCCGCCGCGCCACGTTCTTTCGGGGAGAAAATCAATCTAGAGAATCGAATAATCGTAGACGGAGATACAATTCCCCTACGAAAGATACGAAGCCCAAAGTTCTCGATTCTCAATCGTACAATACCTATTTAGCTACCAAAAAAATCTTCTCGAACAATCTCACCCGCGAATCACATAAAATGCGAGAAGTCAGATCGAATGCTTGGAGGGGGGTAAAGGAAAAAAAAATGAAACGAGACGCGTCCGTAAGTCGATTGTCACGGCGATCGAGCCTTTCCCGCTAGAAAGTCCCGGAGGGGGTAATAATGAACGCGTCAATTTTCCGTCTCTACCGGCCCCTGTCCACCCTTCACCCCCAGAGAGCCCTCCCCATCCGCAACCCCTCGCAATGCTATCCGTGGCTGGCTCTCGATGTCCCTGTTCCCGGTGCCATTTTTTTTTCGCGAGCCTCCTTTCATTCGCTATCGGCCCCGCTTGCTAATGGCACGCGATTGCCTTTTCACCCCCACCCCCACTCACCTCCACCAATCTTCAGGTGTCTTCGTCCTTTTGCCGCACCATCTCCCTTTCAACGTGCGCCCATTGGCGTGTTCATTTTTCTTTTTTTTTTCGTGGATCGCGAAAGCCTCGAGCAGAAAATATTTTTTGACCCGGAAGCACCGTACCCCCCCCCCTCCACCAAGGATTCTCAGTGAGAATTGTTATTTAAGATCATTCAGGGGCTGATGGCGTGTTCTGACAACGGCTTAACGAGGGGTCGATGCTGGGATCCCTGGATAGACGATCGCCGCGGTGCAATCGGAACCACATACAGTTTCATCACGATTGGGGAAGGAGGGGATATTTTTTTCTCGAATTCTAGTTTTTTAGTCCCCGAAAGGGTGGAAGTAGGGGGATATGTTTTCGAATTCTAATTTTTGTAGTCCCTGAAAGAGAAGAAGAAGAGAGTATCGAATTGTCGCTTTCTCGAAGTAGAATGAATTCCAAACGGATCGTGTATATGTATGTATACACGTATTAAGAGAAACAATATTCACAATGGAAACCAAGAGCTTTTTGTGTAACAGATACGCGATAGTTCTCTCCTCGGTTCTTCGAAATTTCTTTTCTCTCTCTCTTTCTCTTTCTCTCAGCCCACAACAAAAATCTATTCTTAGCGAGAGTGGCGATATGAAAGGGGGTTCGAACGACGCGGAGAACCGGTGACAGTCTCCGGACAAGAGGGTGGGATGACGGGGGGTGGATAGGGGGAAGGTGGACGCGTTAAAATTGAAAGCCGGAAGAGCACGGTCGCCGTTGTCAGCCACCGGATTCCGTGTTGTGTGTATCCTCGTGAACACGGGGCGGGCAGAAACTCGAAATGGATGCAAAGCCAAGAACCGGATGTTACGGATCGATCGGGAAGGATCCTAGAAACGGGGGCGAACTGGGCCAAATCCAGTCGGGCGAACCGCCGCGATAAAGCATTAACGAGCCTCCTCCTGTGTCTCTATCTCCCTCTCTCTCTCTCTCTCTCTCTCTCTCTCTCTTTCTCTCTTCTAACGTGCTGAAAATCTCTGACGCTGTCGGCCGTCCGCCCGCGAGCTTTTCGGAAAATAATCCGGCTGACACTTTGTGTCCGCGGCCTGAAAAGGCCACTTTGACGACGGGACGGTGAGGATCTGTTCGCCCGGAAAAATTTCATCGGCCACTACACACATTTACACACACACATATTCCGTCTAATCGAACCATAGGTGGTCCGACCGTCACCGAGCGAACGTGTGTCGCACGACGGCCAACAGGAAGGTGATAGGGAACTGGTCAAATGTGATTCTGGCGGAGAACGTGTTTTCCTCTTCCATCCACCCGAGTTTTTAATGTCCATTTTCAGTAACGAAAAGATCGATAAGGAGTTCCGAGATGGAGGGGAATAATCCGATGATCGTTTCGGCAGATTCAGAACGGCGGCTCCTTCGTAAGAATAACGGGCATAGTTTTTCTGTTGTACGATTCCAGCTACGTTATACATCCAATCTGAACTATGTACGCACGTGTACCTTCCACCAAAATACACGCATCAGCAGAACGCTCGATATATATTGAGAACTGGAAAGAAGATTCGTGTAATAGGGTGTCTGCGGTCCAGATCGGGAGGGCACTATTGACTTTCCAGCCCGTGTAAGTGAAGAGAGCAGCGAAGCCACGAGACCATAAAACCGGAAACTCCATGAAACCGTTGGAATCGGATTCACGTACGATCCTCCCAGTCCCTTCCCCCGTATAACCGATGGCCAGGCCCAATCAAAAGGAAGTTTGTCAGAGGATGCAAGTGCAGCCGGGGCACGTAGATTGTGTGTCGTGTTCGTACAAGGACGTAGGTATTCATCCCTGCGTCGCAGCCGCCCAGTCTTTTCGAATAACTCAGAAATGATTGCGTTTCGGCCCCAGGCGGCGGCGGCGTCACGTGGCCTCAATAGCTTCTCGTATATATAATAAAATAATACACGCAGAGAAGGCAGCGGCTACACCGCTGCTGTCGTGCATTTACATGGGCCACGTGAGCCCGATACTCTATTCTCTCTGGCCTTTTCCACCCCCGGTACGTCCTACCTTCCCTCACCTCCATCATCGATACACACACACAAACACACTAGGTGTGTCGGAACTGTTCTGGGTCTCGCGCGACTCTGGAATCGGCTGACAGCCTGTTTCAACGATCACTTCGATTTTTAAACGGTCCCCATCCGTCGTTCTCTGTGGCATTCGCTCAGAATTATCTCTCGACGTGGAGGGATGGGGAGGGATGATGACGTCTGCTTCCGGTGGAAACTTGGTGGAGAGCTTGGATAGCCAGATACACGTTGAATCTTGGTTTCTTTTCATTTACAATATATCATCGATGTGTTTAGTGGGGGTTTCGAATGGGCCTTTAGTAAGTTCCCTTGGTTATTTCGTCAGGGACCTTCGTCCGTTAAATTGTTAAGTGTCTATTCCGTTAAAATGGAGAAACGACGGCTGGATTAACCACGTTTCCAGTGAATTAATTTGCAGCGATAATCTAATTATTCTTTTCCCCAGTTTCGTCGGTGCTTTCTTTTCTCTCTCTCGGACGATCGTTTCGGAAGGCTTCTTTGAAATAATTGCAGACCGCCCAAATGTAACGAGAAATACATATATTCGTGTTACTGAAACCACTTCTCTGTGTCCTTTTCTTCTCGTCCGTGTAATATTTAAACCGATCTCGCTCTAGATTCTCGCTCATTTTTAGGCGAATCTATCCGGAGGATAGCCGCCAGGAAATTGAATCTCGCTTCATTTCCGTTAATCCATCCGCGGCAATTGCCCGCGTATTATCGCGATTTCGAAGTTTGTCCAACGCGATTCTCAACACGCCGGACACATCATCGCCCTTTATTTTTAATCGAATCACACACCGTCGGTACAGCTTCGAATCTAAACTAACCAGCTCGTCTGTACACCCGACCGTTACTGATATTCGCCGCGCGCTGACATTTCCGCGAAACTTCTACTCGCAATGTACTTATATCTTGCGAAGTAACGAACAACCGCGATGAACAACGCACACCCTCTTTCTCTCGTTATATCTACGACAACTTTAACGACGAACTTCTCCGGTAACGACTTCATTCGTTAAAACACAACAAAAAAAAAGGCTAATTAAATTTCATTGAACACTTTTAAAACGATTCAACGTAAACCCGTGTAGACGAAGGGTGGGTGCAGTGGTTCCGTGCAAGAGTAAACCTCGTCCCGAATGGATTTAACCACCCCTTGACTCCCCTCCATTCGTTTCTTTTTCATGTCCGTTAGGCTCGCATTCCGATGGAGTCGGGACGCCCAGTTAGTTCTTCTTGGGTGTTCTCGATTCGCGCAGATTTACGAGAACGATTCGATTTTATTACTTATTCACCGAACACCGCCGATATTCGAGGTGCTCTGGTCGCCCATACTGGAAACTCTCCGCGGCCCGTTCCACACCCCCTTCGACACACTTCTTTCACTTCTATCACTTCTATGCACATTTCCGGCTCCGGTTTCTCGTCGTCTTTGGTCACGTGTATATTCGTTTCATCGGGAATAGATACCGTTGCTCCTGGTTTCGAGTTATTTTACCTGAAAACACACACATACCCCTTTGCTTTTGCACCCTCTGACGTTGGGCTGGGTTCTTCGACTTCCTTCCACCTCTCCACAGTAAATACACGTTTAATTTCTCGTTGTTCCTCCGTTTACATCTGTTTATTTTCCGCTCGAATATAATTTTCCTATGTCACATTATGTCAGCCCCTGACATAAAAAACAGACACTCTGTTTGCATCCTCTGACACCCTTCCTCTCGAACCTTTTCGCTTCTCCATGTATCTATGTGTCTTCTCCCTTCAAATATAGACCCGTTTTCGATACATCCTCGGATAAAGTACATCCGGTGGACCGGTCCGCCGACCAAAGAAGAAATCCGATAAATCTCTTTATTGGTTATCCCCGAAAAAAGGTATTTTCCGTATTTTGCAATTTAGGACGGTAACTCGAGGAAATTATCGTTTAACGCAGAGCAGACAAAGTTCCATGCAGAAATACTCGAGACACAGTGTTACCCACAGCCGGAAATCGGAAAAGAGAAAACCTTTTTAGTTTTTTGCCCGACTTACGGCTAAAATCGGACGTCTAGAATTTCGTTCATTTTCAGGTCGAGGTCGGACGGTTCACCGTATTTGTCACGCGATACCCCTGGATCATCTCTAATTAGCGATCGTGAAGTTCGATAATTTAATTATCGCCGGCCAGTAAAAAAAGAACCAAACAAGGGGTCGACGGGGCAACAATAACACGGAGCTGGCCGCCCCCGGTCGGGCTCATTATCGATTCCATCGAGATCGGAATTCTTCGTGTTTCGACGAACGGTTTCTGTCGGAGGATGTCGAACGCAAAGCGATTCAATTTTCGACGAAGTTGATCGCAGCACATTGTTCGCGACATTGGGGAATTTATTAACGAGCGATTAACCCGCGCCGTTACCCCCGAAAATTCGTCCACGATTACTATTAACATGTTGACTGGCCACGTCACCCAAATGTGTATGGGTGTAGAGCAAAGGAATACGAAAAAAAATGTTTCGTCATGTATAAACAAGAGCCACCCTTGCGTGACACACGTACATCGCAAAGAAGCTTGATTATTTAAATATCGTTGGAAATTTTTCACGTGAAATTAATACTATGATATAATTTAAAACAAGATCAATAACCTCTATTAACCGAATGTGCATATATTTCTGACGATTTATGATTTTTGAAAACGAAGAAATAACGTGTGTCTAGCTATATACGGCAGTTTTCACTGTGGCAGTCAACGTGTCAGACGTATTGAACTTCAAACTCACCAAGGTGGTGGTTTGATTTTTAAGAGGGAATCGTGGAAATTTCATCGTTTCCAGAAGAAACTGTAAGGTTACTTCCGACGAGTATTCGAGCTCCAGGCGATCGACGGCAGAAAAAAAAAGTACTGAGAAATTTAATAATGCGTAAAATGTAATAACGATTTTTCGAGCTCTTTGCGGATCGAAGTTCGAGTCTGCGGTCGGTTTAAATCCTCTTGTCGAATCGTTCGATCGTGTAGATTCGACGTGAACACGTTCGTTTGAGTAGTAACGAATCAGTTCGTTGTTCCAACTATGGAATCGGTGAATCCGTGTGTGTACTATGTTGGGAGACAAGTTGTTTCGGAAACAGAACGCTCGAGGTGGTCCTGAGTGACGATCGTTCCGATCTTTTTGTTGTTTCGTGTACCCTTGATGTTTCTGATCTGGTGAATCCCGACGTGTTTCTCGTCGGACAAGACCAAACATATATATGATACAAAATTCGCATTGTTTGCAACCATACTCTCTCTCTCTCTCTCTCGCTCTCTCTCTCTCTCTCTCTCTCTCTCTCTCTCTTTAATGGTATTTTAACAAACAACCTGTAGAACTAGAAAGCCCACGCAACTTGCTGTGGATAATTAAAAAGATGCTCGGCAGTTGCTAGACGGAGATTCGAAAAAACGTATGAAATTAAATGCAAAATTCGAGAAACACGTCGCGATCGGCGAGGTATTGTGGGCGACGCCTGTCAATATGCGACGACTTTTTTTATTCGAACGGACTTGGACATATTCATGCTTTGTCTTATAGGGTGTATCGACTAAAACAATACTGGTATCTGGTTGAGTATGGGTAGGGGGGGGGGCAAATAACTACCTGCGGAAGGACCTCAAAATTAACATCTATGTAAAACGGGCACTCTCTGTATTACAATGGATTCTAAAAACTGGGATTTATCTGGCAGGGGATATTCGGCTCGCAGCAAAATGCTCACGGTCAATAAGACAGCATTCCAGGCCCCCGGACGTCGGCGAAACCACCACCACCACCACCACCCTAATCTCTCTATCGATCGATCATCGTCTGGATCGGTCTCTGTCAATTTTATCTTAAACAGGGAAAGCAGCTCCGAAATCCCGATCACTGAGAGAATTAAATTCACCTAAATAAGACGTCGGGAAACGATTCGTTTAGACGCGGTTTAAAATAAAGACGACATCGGTGACTTCCGAGATTTCGATTCTGAATAAATAAATGGACGAGTGTATTCTGGAGCAAAGTTTTGATTGCCGTAGGAGTTAATTAAGTTTTTGCCTGAATCGATCGATGGCCGGTCGCGGGTGGTGGATGTTTCGCCGGCGCCTCTGGGATTGGAGTCAATCGTCTAAAACATAACTGATTATTTTTTTTTTGGTTTCTTTCCCCGTGTACGTCGTCTTCGTGTCGTATTCTAAGGGACAAAGACGCGAGAGACAGAGAGGGGCAACGGAAACGAGGGCGTGCTCTCGCGACGTGGCTCCCCGTCCCCGTTTCCACGCCGAGGAATTCAGCAAGCACAAGCAAGGCAAGCGGCAAACTTTCGTCTGTCGTCGTCGAATTTGCGTGCACGAAACCGAGATCATCTGCCCGTGTGACTAGGGTGTCCTGTACATTTTCTTTTGCCTGGTTCGCTCATTCTCGGTTCTCGTTTTTTCTCCCCCCTTCACTCTCTCTCTCGTGCGAATTTTATCGTTTAAGCTTTTTTTTTTACTTTCGCCGTGTGTATATACAAACGTTCTTTTTTTCCGCTTCTCGTGGATCCTTTCTCTTTTCACCGGGTGAATGTGCCTGTGTCTCTCGACGACACAAAATTTTGCGTATCACGGGATCGAATTTTCTGGTTACTGTTTATTTTTTTTTCTTTTTCGTCGCTCGACCGTTCGTTATTCTCTTTTATGCTTTTGCTTGTTTGGTTTGTATTTTTTTTTTGTTCACCCGAGTGACGGTGGTTGCTTTGAGGGGAGAAACACGAAAAAATTCGGGGACACCCTATATGCGTGCACCCGCGTGGCGAGATTGTTCTTTCGTTGTTCTTGTGCAAACGATGCTGGGGATCGGTTGACTGTGGTTCGAATCTCGGCGACTGAGACACGTAATTCTATATATATATACATGTTTCTGTTAATAATTCATTGAACACACAAGCGTATCCAAAACGATAAACGGTCGAAAATTAGAGAGGAATGCGTGTTTCGTTGAATTCGACGGTGTTCAGATTTTGAAGGCAACGAAGCTACAAACAACATGTTTCTCTAAATTACCCGACTGAAAGAGAATCACATCTGAACGCGATATACGATCGAAATTAGTCATTTAAATCAGAGAGACAGATTATATATAGATATTATATGCGGCTAATTCTAGTGTCCTCGAGACATCTTTTATGATCGTGACCAAACACAAAACAGAAGCTATATTCTATTAAACGAATGAAAATTTCGAATGGAAAGGCTCAGAGCTTGGTTTCTCGTTTCCACCCAGCACCGTTCCCAAATAATCTCGCAACATTCTCGGGCTGCAACAACCCTTATCCTCGAAGTTTCGCGCCCCGAAAACGGCGCCGTTCGATCGGAACGTCAACCACGTTCCTCGACCGTACCGGAGAACAGACTCGAAGACGCAGAACGGAGGGGAAATTCTTCGTTAAATTCACTCGTATTACATAACAATAATAATAATAATATACATATATATAAAAAATATATATATATATGTGTGTGTTGGCCATGCAATACGCTACTGTACATATAATTAGAGACTTGAGATAGCCCGGCGGCGTTTTATTGAGAAATTTGTCTCTTTCTCAAACGATTTTTACCGACACACCGTATATCATCCCCCCTCTTTTTGCTTTCATCTCTGACTCTCTTTCTCACACACACCTACACACACACATTGTTCCCTGCTCTTGAATTCTATGTATTTAAAGAAAATTCTCTCATCTTTTACGGGAGAAGTTTCTTCCTTTTATTTCCAGTTCGTTACCAGGTGACCTCTCGATCGTGTTTGTGTTACGTACGAATTTCGAATTTTCCCTTATTTACGTGTTTCGCACTCGAGACGTCGTCGGCCGGAGGGTAGGGGGGTGGGTTTGTTTCCCGCGAATATTTCGACGAGGCCCTCGTCTGTACGCCAATGTAACGATCCCCGGATTTAGTACCGAGTTTCTCGAGATAGGTACATGCATATCGGCAATTCGAATAGGTACACTCGTGTCTTCCACTCTGCGTCAGGGTGAACCCAGTAGTGACGTTCGACCATCTGCCAGCTTCCTTCGTTAGCTTTAAAACGATCTCGAGGGAAAAAAAAGCGATTGAAACTAAAGTGAAATAGACTCTGGTAGATGATCCAAAACCCTTTCGGTTCTAGAAATAGAATTTCCGTTTTATATTTGATCCACGAACAGGATATTTCGCCAAGGTTTTTCGTTTTCCGAATTATTTTTTAACTTGAGTAGCTTAAATGAAAAAGTAAAGCTGTTCGGAAGACGAAGAAGACGAAGCCACAAGGCTCTTTCGCAGACTGGAAGATAGCAGCGTTAAAGACAAAAAAACCACACCCCCGTGCCTACGTGGCTTCCAAAAGGGTGGCTCGTGGTGTGCTCGAGTGCCACCGGTCGAGAGGGTGACTCGTGTGTCATCAGCGAGACCGACGCACAATACGTCGGCTTGAATTCTCACCGAAACCGTGTACGCCGAGGGGTGACGGAGAATCGTGAAAGGGACAGTTTCCCTTGTTTAAAAAAACCACCCCCTCGCCTGGTGACACAGGGGAATTCCGAAAAAATAATTTCGTAATACCACTCCCGTCGGAATTTCAACTTGGCTCGGGGCTTTCCATCCTGAATTTTCCGAATAAAACCATCTCTCTCTCCCCGTCTCTATTCAATCGAAAGATATTTATACTTTAAAAATTTCGTAAAATTGAAGTCTTCTAATATTCCTGGAATAGAATTTCTTTTATAATTATCCCTGTTTTCCGACGGCTTCTTCAATTGCTCCGTCACGATAAAATTTTCAATTTCTTCCCCCGGCTTAGAAATCATACATTTTCCAACGACATATTTGTGTGTTTGATTTATCGAAAGCAATTTTGCCCGGGTCTTTCGCGAATCGTGCGTTTCGAGGAAAACAGAGGGGAGCGTCCCGACACACCGACGATCGAGCAACTCTATCCCGGCCCCCAACACCGTTCTCGCGCCTAAATCCGGTTAATCCGCCTGTCCAATTTGTCGAGTATAATTTTATTAGCCGATTGGCAGCCGGTTTCGAATTTAGAGTGTGGCTACTTGGTAGTGATTTTCGGTACCCCCGGAGCAAGCCGAGCGGACGTGATTCTCCGGAACGCGAGAGAACTCGGTCGACGTATCTTCCTCCCTTTTTTTGCTATTTCATATCTCGCCTTGACTCTCACACACGAGAAAACGTTGCGTCGACGTACCACTTATAAAAACGAAATATCGAATTGTAGTAGAAAATTCAACAGACCGATATGTTACGTCGAACAGAACGAACGAACACGTTCTTCTTCGTGGAAATTCTTTTGGAAGTATACGAAACAGAACGAAAGAAGCGTTACATCGATACAAATAATTTAAAGAAAATAGAAGCAAAATTGATCTAAAGTACGTTCAACGACTGTTCTTTGTGGTTACGAACAGCTCTGAGAAGGTCCTCGAATCATGAACAGGACAAGGGATGCAAGTGGTAGATACCCGTATCTGGTCAGACATGTTCAGAATCTCCTAAAGTCTTCCATCTGTTTTTCCAAATAAAGAAAAACATTTCCTTGTGGGATAAAAGTGAAAGTATGATACTCTGCCACTTACATTGTTCCCTTGGTACTGTTTATCCTTCCAACACTACTTAACACTTCATCCCCCGCGTAAAACATATTTTCATACGTCAAAATTAAACCCAGGACAGATTTGTATGCGTGTTTAACGTCCGATTCATTTTTCGAAATGGACTTTATTGAAACACCTAGTATGGGCTCACGTCAAGTACCAGCGACACGCATACATACGTGTTGTCGTCGGTTTCTGGGTCATTGGCGTGGCATGTACTTTTTCGCGTGTGAGAGTCGCGTTAGCTGTTCGTCGGTGGGAGTGGGGGTTGGTCGTCGATCGTGTTCGTCCCTCGACTCGCGAGGTAATATTCGAAGCCAATTAGAATAGACGAGGCCTTGTCGATCCGCCGGCGGCCGCTTCTGCGATTCAACCGTTTGCATCCACCGTTCGAGCATCCTTCCCGGAACTCCATTGACGACTCACGCGTGTTACCTCGACGTTACCGCGCATCGATCGGGATTCTACCACGATAAAAGTTATCCTCCCCGTGTGTCCTCGAAAATCTTCCGGAGAATCAACAAATTTATTGTTTTTCAACGATTCTTATTAAACATTCGATCGTCCTCCAGTATTTACATGGACAAAAAACTACCCCTTGCGTGGAAGTTTGGACATTTTGCTCGGTAAAAAAATTTTCTTTAATCGTGTCCACTCTGAGAAGTTGGAGAATTTTATTTTCACCGATAATTAATATTACGGGTCGTCTCGTCGTAGGTCTGCCAACCGTCCATGATTTCGATGAATCTCCGATCGATACAGCACACAAGGAATATATTTTCGGGGAAGGGAGAGGCTTCACGTTCAAGCGTATTGTGGCAACAAGAGAATGGCGTGAAACACAGGAAACTGCTCGAGGAGAGAATCGGAGGGACGACTCGGTGGTGTGTGTCCTCCGTTTTGGTCGCAACGAGGTCAAGGTCGGGGGACATTTTAATCGCCGCGTGATCAATCGATCGCGCCTGTAAACCGCCTCGTCCCATTACTCGGTTTACCATATGCGCGCAGACCAAAATTTCCTCTACCGTTCACGATACAGCTCTCCTCCGTAAAACTGACCGAAACCACGAGAAACTTGTCACAAAGATTTTCAACCGATGACAAATTCTGTCCTACAGCTTGAGAATAATTTGAATATTGGAATACGTTCGTTTCGGACATTCTGAGCCAATTATCAGGGAAGTTCGGGGTCTCGAATCAAGAAATCAACCCCCGCATCCCCCGAATCTCTCCAGCCATGTGCCTCGAGCAGCACCGTCTTTCACGCGCGTTTCACAGGCCACAATAGAGTGCCCCCCTGGAAGAACCGCAGAAGAACCGTCGTGTCGTGTTTCCTTCGACCCCCCACCACCACCCTTCGTTCGTATTTTCTCTCCCCCTCTCGTGTCGTCTCTTCCTCTCTTTCCGTACGTGTGTGTATACATATATACACACACGCATGACTCGCTCTCGCTCTCTCTCAATCTCGCCCTCTCTCTCTTTCTCTCCCTCTCTTTCTCTAACGGCGTTCGATCTCTCTTCTCTGTTCAATTGGCTCGACAAAAACCGCGGCACCGCGAGCGGCTTCTCAATAAAATGCCTCCGTACGTGTCACTTGTCAGGCTTTGTGCCTTCTTGTTTTCTCTTGTTCCGTTTTCGTGAAACATACACATACATGAGAGAATGGGTCGTGTGTGTGTGTGTGTGTGTGTGTGTGTATATGCGGTTTTCTTTATTCTTTCTCTTTCACGTGTTCTCCATTGGCTGGACGTGTGTGTCTCTCTGTGCCCGTGCGTTCGAGATACGCATACGGGGTGGTGGTCTCGTGATTAAGAAATAAAAATGCCCAAGCAGAGAATATTCGCGCGTGTGAAATCGATTGGGAAAAGGACGGAAGACGATTCTTTCTTTTTTCGTGACGAAATACTTTTCGTTCCGAGAACGAGATCGGACTCGGAAGAATTGTCGAGACACCGGATTTTTTTGAACGACATATGTCTGACCATTTGTGGCTATTTCTACTTGTGTTTACTGTGTCCCCCAGGTAGTTTGACACCATTCTGCAGTTGAGTATGCTTATACCTTACAATAGTATTTCTTACAAGCAGATATCCGTCAAACAAACACTGTGGTGTCTTGCTGGACAGATTTTCCGAGTTCGATTCTCTGGAGAACAAAGCTCGGCTCACGAACAGAGAAGATCTTCTCTTCCATCCTTTTTCGTGGTCTGTTTCACACGTCGTAATCGTTTGCTCGTTGGATTTTCATTTGCTAATCCCGTGACACCCTGCGTATACATAGATAGGTGCGAGAGTTTCTTTTGTTCCTGTTGTCTGGTCGCTGTTCTCTCTCTTCTCTCTCTCTCTCTCTCTCTCTCTCTCTCTCTCTCTCTCTCTCTCTCTCTCCAATCTAAAGCTTACGTTCAAAGAAGCGGCAGCAAAAATACGATGTACAGACACGTATAATGTGTGTATGTGTGTGTATGTATGGACGGGTGTGGAGGCTACAGTGTCGTCTGTGGTTGTGGTTTGTGTGTCACATGTACGGAGATTATAAATAATATTACGGTTCATACAGGTACAGCGAACGTGCATGGAATTGTACTGTACTTTGTTTCTGTTTTGCGTGTTGGTCTCTCTCTGTCTCTCATTGTTCGACTGTGCTACAATGTATGCGTGTGTGTGTGTGCGCGTGTGTATCTGTTCGGTGTGTTCTCTATCGTGTCGTGTATACTCTGTACTGCGCTGTTTTTAGCGGCGAAATCAGAGAAACGAAAGTTGATGCTAACGGATACACGCTGCAGTCAGTTTCCCTCGCTTGCGAATATTTTCTTTCTTTCCTCTGTTTTTTTTGTCTGTTATTTTATTTTAATTTTTTTGCGTATATATTCGCCTTTCGAATTCTCTACCCGCGACAGCGCGGTTTTATACCGGATCTTGTCCCTCTCACTCTCCCCGGAGACTTCATCGAATTCGTTTTGTGCCGTATCCATACGTACGTACGTTCGTTCTCAGGGGAGAATTTTCGGAAAGATCCGACGTCGTCGTAGCAACGAAAAGAAAAACAAGGATCGTAGTAAGGGGGGTCGTCAACAAGCCCTAACCTTATTTTCCCGGAAAGTATAATTGTCGTGTGATTTAATAGTACAGTAAATCATCGATCAATGTTCGAAGGTTTCTTGACACTCACAACTCAAAGTCCCCAGGTAGTAACGCAGACTTTAAGGAGGTTTAACACAGCGATGCAGCTTGAAATTCCAAAGAAATATTTAATCTTCAGTGTCCAGGAGCTTTCGAACACTCGTCGATCATTCACTGTATTGTGGCACGTGCAACCCTCATCCCCTAATGCCCTTAATTTTCCTCTCCACCAACGTGTGTTCGCGTAAAATGATTTTCGACGTGGAAAGAATTTCTAATTAAAAAAAAAGTATATATACAAGCATATCAGCGTCGATTTATTTCGGTCACGACGAACCCCATCATATCGGGACTGGAGCGTGTTCTCTCTCGCCAGATGCGATGACAAGGATGACAGTGGTCGCTAGCGCGCCGGGAACGAAGATGTCCTGCGACCGAGGCCTGCAATCGCAGGACATCCGTGCGGCTTCAGGCGCGTCGCGACCGCCCGTGATCCTTGCCACCGTTGTTGGATCACGATCGATCCACATCGGCGGGAAAAACGCGATCGGGGGGGAAGGCGGGGTGGGTTTCGTCGACGCGAGCGACGCAGCGTACGTCTGCGTCGTCCTCGCGACGCCCTTCCCCCACCCAACCCTTTGTTCTACACCCCTTCTCCATTAGAAAAACCGACTCGAATTCTTCCCCACTTGGAACGAAACCGAAATCGACGCCGCCAAATCAATCGAACCGGTCAGGGAGAAAGAACACAATTGGAAAAAAAGAGGCGCAGGAAAAAGTTGTCCACGACGACGACGATGAACCGCGCTGACTGTCTCTCTTTTTTCTCGCCGATTGTGGCTCGAGCACGATTACCAATAATTTTTTGCTGGTTCCTTTTCGTTCGAGAGATGATCTTCTCGAACAATCCCGGCTTCGTGCAGATCTTGCGATTGGGAAATAATTATTGTGAACGATAGACTTGAATAATTAAATCCCGATCTTGGAAGTTCAGGTTATAAAATCGTTTTTACTTTATTATTTATTACAAGGCTTTGTTAAATCTGCCCCAAGTCGTGGAGGTCTTCTAGAAGAAAATTTCATTATTAAAAGCGTGGTACACTACTTGTTCTTGTCTTCGAGACTGGAATAAAATCCTTATTTTAAACGGGATCTTAGTTAATGATCTTGGATACCGAATAGTCTATTGATTAAACCCTCCTGGTACCTTACGATTTTTTAAAATATGCATTCTTGAAAGTATTTATTAAAATTGACACACTTAAAAAAAAAAATAAAGATAATTTTATACTTTTTTTCTTGTATTTTATAGCTATGTATATTTTGTATTACATACGAAAGTTGACGAAGTATTATACTTTCATCGCTTTTTGTAGCAGAATTTGTAATTTGTATTACATACATTAAAAGCCGAAATATCTGCTCGAGATATTTCTGGGAAAAACCGCGCGTAGCTGATATTTCGGCTTGTGGGGGTACTAAGAGGGTTAAGCACCGAAAAATTTCAATACAATGACGAGGCTGTTTCGTCCAGTGCCCACCTCCCGGAAGGGGCAAGGAATGTCTCGCGAGAGCTGCACGAAGATCGGGATTTTTAGGTTTGTTAAGTAGCGACTGCACGAGTCCCCGATGGGATGAAACGAAAAAGAGAAAGAGCGCTGTGTGATAAAAGGCGGGCAAACAAGTAAATGAAGCCTGCGTGAGCCTCTGGCGCCGATTGAAATAAAACATAAAAGTGATACAAAATAAACGTGTGAGCCGCGCGGAGTCGATCGATCGATCGATGTACAATCAATGTCCATCGAACGAACAAATCAATATCCGAGGTTTGCCTCTCCGGCGCTGAACGAAATAAGAAGAAAAAAGGCGAGATATGTGTCGCGGACGCGATCGATCTCCGACACGTACTTCACGCAAAAATCGGCTGGCTGGGTCCAGAAACAAGTGTGAAAGCAAGTTGAACGTATTTTCAATACTCAAACGTTGGTGTATAGTATTAAAATGTTTTATTTCAGACGCGATACTTCGATCAACGGTTGCGTGTCAGGATACATTTTTCAAATTCGAAGAGCAATATCGAAGTTCGATTCGTAGAACGAGATATATACAATTACCGCGATTTTACACGATCCAAAAAAGCAAAATATGATTCGGGGATACCCTATCGAAAGGGTCACTCGCACCCCGAGAACGAAACCGTTATCGATCGATAAAAACAATAAAAATCGGAGAATGTTCTTGCCGACGGGGGATAGCGTTATCAGATTTCGGCTTCCCGTTCCCAGAGCCAGCGATCTCTATCGGTTCGTCGGTCGATCGTACGCGTGTGTGATCGAGGGTATGCGAGACACGATGTGTATCGTCTGATGTAATGTGTGTCGTACGTCTCGATCCATTACAAAAACAACGTCATGTATAATATAATGTATAGAGATATATATCTGGTTGAGAAGATGTGTAGTTATCATAGGTGGAATTAGTTACGAAACACCGAAACTGAGAGACTCACAAGCAGGAAGAGGAGGGTGTTTTCCTTCGTTTAGAGTTGACCGATCTCACGTTAACATTGCGCATCTGGTAGTCTGCAATGCAAAACACACTTTGGTAGGGTCAGGGGACGGACGACGGCCTTTCGAGGATGACGAGAAACGAAAAGCAACATTTTCATTTTCTTTTTTTTTTTCGATCTTTTATCATACATATATATACACAATATTTTTTTTTCTGTTCTTTGTTCGGTACACGAGCATTGTTTTGAATATTTTTCCCTCTACAATATATATATACATTAATTTTTCGTTTGTCATTTCATTTATTTTCGCCAAGGTGGTCGGCTCTCTCTTGATCTCCGTAATTATTATTCTCTCTCTCTCTCTCTATCTCTCTCTGTGCGTCGTCAATCGATTTTGTCTCTATCTCTCACGCTATTATCTCTGTCTCTTAGGTCAGGGGCGGTGTGCGCTACTACCACCCCCCAACCCCCCACCTATACACTCCCTATCATTGTTTGTGCCTCGAACCGTCTACTTTTCGACAAGTTTGCACCCACATTCGCGCGAGAGCCGTCGTCTGTGTTTCAATCCTCGCGCGTGCAATCGATTTTTTTCGAAGCAATCAGCAACCCCTCTGTATCTTCGACATCCCGATAAATCCTGATCTTTCTTTATTTTTTTTTTTTGTTTCGTTTTGGTTCGCATGCAACGCTTGGAGAGCTCTGGAGAGCTCTTTCGGGGTTGTGTTACCACGTGGCGCGCGCGCGTACGGGGGTGGTTGATCACCGCTCCAACTTTAACCCTCGTCTCGTCGAATCTCTTCGATGGGAATGCAGCGCGACGGGGTTTCGAGCGACACGAGAGTACAGTCAGGATTCATCCCGATATTCCAGGACGACGGAAACCAACAAACTAATTCGTGGTGCGTCCACCTAGGCATTCGCGGACTGAAATGATCGACGCGGTTTCGATCGTCAACGGAATGTCGTCTGCCCTCGAGAAGAGAGGGGGGGGGGCCCTCTCCAGTTCCTACATTTCGAAGTACACATCTCTAGATGATTAATTATTCGGTGAAACGCGCCAAGTACCGGTCGGAGTAAATTGTTCTGTGAATCGTTGACGCGTGATCGTCACAGATTGGTACCTTTGGATCGGGAAATATACAAGTACACGCTACCGACCAAAAGTGTGTGGGAACCAGGTCTGATAATCAAAGATAGAGGAAAGTATTATTCTACAAAGATTTGATGAAAGTAACGTGACAATGACTTTTATTATATCGTAACAGAATAAATCTGTTACTGTGCCATACTCTTGGCCGGCAGTGTACTTACGGACATTCTTGTATTCTTAACAAACATAACGATTGAACGACCACTGATTTATTACCGGAGGGTAATACAACTGACAAACAATAGAAGGTGAATATGCAATCGCGATCTCGGAGATCCTCTGTACTTTTCCCGATTTTCCAAAGTACACGATTATCATCATCCATAGAAGTTACGATGTGTTCGACGAAAATCAACGAGAGGGTCCGCGTTTCCCACCCCTCTCGAGGCGGTCCGACTCGACAACACTGGACCCATAAAGGAAAAGAAAACCGGAAGAGTTGTGGGGGGTGGCACGCACACACAGGAGAACGACGATCCCCGTTCACCAGGGAGAGAACAACAATCTCGTTTCCTTCCTCTTCGGGTCAGGGGGGAATCGTATCGTCGCTTTCTTACGGAAGGGTGCCCCGATTACCGTACGGTGAAGTCCACTCTAAATTCGAAACGATATAACGGGAGCGGGGTGAATTAGCGCGCGGGACAAATCTCGTGATTCTCTTGTACTCTTTGCTCGTCCGTTTTATACATGTGTTTGCACTTTTACACTCCTTTTCTCTTCTCTAACTCTCCCCCTCTCTCTCTCTCTCTCTCTCTCTCTCTCTCTCTCTCTCCCTCCATCTCTGTCTGTTTTCACCCGTCGAGGAATTTTCCTAGAGCCTCGACTAGTCGCGCGGGGGGGTAGTAGGTTGTACGTCGAAAACAAACGACGATTTCGACTTGATTCTCGCGAATGGGGGCCACGATCCGCGTGTCGGAACGGGTGTTGATCTACGTCGATCCACGCAGATGTCTCTTCGTGGAACCTCGGCGGGACATGGAATTCCATTTCAATGTATAAATGTCAATAACAACTTTATATACATATTGTTACTGCGAAAATGAATGCTGTATGTACTACGTTAGTATAAAACTGAGGATTTCATGTACTTACAGCATACTCGATTTTCAAAAATTCAGTATATACAGTAAATCATCGATGAGTGTCTAAGAAATCTTTAAAAACTGATATTTACATAAAGATTCATAGTATGGTTAATATTATTATGATAATAGAAGCGAAGAAATAGAAATGTCATCGGACTATTATAGTCTCCTATAAAGTACACGACGAATGTTACATCGCCTCTTTAACATTTAGCTGGCCGTGGTCGAGCCATTATCTTTCTCTCTTACTAGACATTCTCACTGGCTATTAACCACGAAAAAAAAATGTATTCCTGGGTTTTCTTTACGCGAGTATCATCACGTGTGTTAAGATACTCCTTGCTAAATGTTCGCGGGACAAGGATTCTCTCGACATGCGCACACATTATCGGAATTTCCGTGTCGCCGAACCGAGGTTCCCATCCGCACCTGAAAAGAAGGTTAGTGTTCCTGCAAAAGGGGACAAAGATGCATGATATCGTTATCGTTATATACGTGTGTGTCGCTCGGATCATGCAAACGTTCCAAACCTGAAAATTCCAACCGGACAATTGATTTCGATAAGGGTTCGATAGGGTACTAGAAAAAAATACCATAAAGCTCCGTGGTTGGTCATTCTGTAGCGAGATATTAGTTACACCCTCGAAAAACATCCGACTTGACATCACGATCCACTGCGACGGCCCAGTAGGAAGCTACACCAGTACCGACACACAGACATACACACACGCTTCTTAATTCCCATCGAGAACCATCGGAGAAAAGGAAAGATGGTTTCCGAGGGAAACTAGAGGAATCGTAGAAGGACGTGTCTGTTATTCGCGAAAACGGTGCCTTGGCCCCTCCGGCTTCTGTCGTCAGGATGATGCCCGACAGGAACTCCGCCAGGCCGAATTCGATCCACCGCAAAGGGAGACAGAGACACAGAGTCGATTACCTTTGACGGAACCACCTGTTCGACCTTTTCTCTCTTTTTTCCTCGAGCTTGAATTCGCGCGCGCCCCCGTAAAAAGCGGCAAAGTGGACGTCGAAGGCAGGTGATGAGACACGGTACCAAAGGGAGGGGGGTTGATCCGGAAGAGAAAGGGGAGGGGCGATAGGAGGATCTGGACGAATTTAAAAGTAATTTTGACGTCGGAAAGAGCGCCGCGAAAGGGTTTCCGACAGATCGTTACGGGCCTTTGATCGCGAATTAAAAGCTTGAAAGTCGACAGTTTAGCGATGCCACCTCTACAGCCTCTTCACCCTTCACCGTCCTCGCCCTCCTATCGGCCGCCCCTCTCAATCTACATATCTGCCAGCTCTTTTCCCTGGCTACTTTCTTTTTTCTTCCCCTCTCTCTATCTGGCTGTACGTTCGTTCGTCCAGCTGTCTGTCTTTTCCCTCTTGCCAGCCCCGGACCTAGTCACTCTACCGCTACGGTTCCTCTCTTTTTCCTCTCCCGTTTTACAAACCCTCTGTCCTCTTCTCCTTTCCGCGTGACGATGGACGACGGTTCGTTAACCTGTCTGCAGCGTTTATTGGCGCTGCCGATGTAAAAGAAGAGCTTACCAATAACATATTACTATTTCAATCCTAGTCGAGAGGATAAATCCTTTGCGCAACCCCCCCCCTTCTCCCCTCGCCGTCCGTCCGTCCATCCGTCTGCCCACCCCCTATCGTCGGACTGATTTTTCTTCTCTCATCCCCCTCTTGGTTCACCCTACGTTTCGGCTGTCCGTCCGTGTGTCCGTCTGTCTTTTCAGCGGGACTCGGAAATACGATATTTTTTCTTCGCCGTCCGCAGCACGTCCGGCTGTACCTACCTAACCCATTCGTGTTCTCACCCCCGTTGGTAACGAATATCTTTAGATTTCATAGAGTCGCGAAAAACGCTTTTTTCGGGGTTTAACGATTACCGATTGATCTTTCGGTGCCTCTACTGCATCGCTCTCTGTCCCCATCCTCTCTCGTAATCCTCCTTTAAAAGGATAAAATCCAACTCTCCGAAAACAGTACCTCCCACACGTTTCTAATACACCCCGTGTGTATACGCCCTGAGAAGGAACAAGAAACTATCCAACGAGGACCAAACGAACGGTAGAAAATCAAGCCCCGGCGTTTCTACGAAAAAGCAACCCACCCACCCCTCCCCTCCACCAAATGAAAAAGTTACATTTTCATTTAAGAAAAAAAGAAGTAATTGGGGCGACCAGTGGGTTGCTGCCGCGGGGTCCTAGGTATCATGTACAGTCCCTCGCAACAGAGAAACGCTCCGGAGAACCGGTGTAGCGGAGCACGAATAGAAGAATCCGCTGAAAAACGTATTGGAAGAAAGGGGTAAGGGCGGGGTGGAGCAGCGAGATTCGGAGGAGAGGAAACGAGGGAAACGTTTAGATAGGATACGTTCGATTTTGTCCAAATATGACGGTTCGATGTACACCGGCCAGAAGGGGGAGACTGGGGGGAGGGGGGTTGGTCCAGTGAGAGGTGGGCGGTCGAAAGGGTTGGGCGGTCGGGCCACGGATTCGAAGGCCAGGCTTTTCGGTCGAGAGTTTCGGCTCTCGAATATTGGAAAACGCCCGAGTTCGAGTACAAGGGAGAGACTCGGAGGCTTCCCCCGATATGCATATAAACACAATACCCTAGCCGTCCCCTCCCCTTCCCACCTGGCCGCTGGTTTTCGAGGATGGGTGTGTGTGTGTGCGACCGGTGTACACACACACACACACACATACACGCGCGAAAACGCTCTTAATATGCCGTTGCACACATATTCCCTGAACTAGTCAGGATATCTAGCGACGTGTATATTTTATATCCGGCCAACCTGGGGCCGGTGGTGTGGGGTGGTTTACCAATGGGGGGTGGGGACAACCGTGCCAGCGTCTAGCGGCACCGGGCGATATCCCGATCGCCGTCGACTAATCCAAAAACCGGGGGCCAAGCTCGCTGGACTTTTATTAAGGCGATATTAAGCCATTACTCGGTCCTGGTATTTCCTGTGTCTGGAATTTAGTTTTCGATGGGATCGACCTAGGAGGTTAGGTGGCTTTCTTGCCGCTCTTTTTCTTTCCTTTCCGTCCGCGCGACGTATTCTCGTGAACGTGACCGGAGGGGAGGCTGTGGGATTTTTTCGACGTGTAAACTCTATTGTTCGACTGTGTCTCGTTGGCTCAACACTAAACCTACCGAACTCTTCGAAAAGGTAGGAATTAGAAAGGCAAAACTGGTCGTTCGATCATAAGAGAGAATGGGGGTGTTGCTCAATAAGTTTTCGAAGTAACCGATTCCACGATTATTCAATGTTTTATCCGCCCCACCCCGAAATCGTTTGTATATACCCCCGAAAAAAAGAGGAATTGCAGAGAAACCACGGGCGAGAATGTGCCCCGAATCGCCCATGAGAACAATTTATTTTGCGCTCGATGCACACTCATAATTTATAATATTCTCACTTCTGAAGAACTCGCGAAAAAGCCCACCCCCTCTCCTCTCCAATCTGGTGTTTTCTAACCCCTCCAATACCCGCCCCGCCGCCGCCGTCATGTTTCTTCTCGCATTTTTCAAGCGGGTCTGTCTCAAATATATTATAAATGCACGGTGAGAGAGAGAGCAGACGGGGCTGAAATGCCATCGGCAGGATTGATGGGTATCTAATTATGCGAATAAAAGTACACCCTCCCGACACAAGCGACCGCGCGTGTGTGTGTACGTGTGCACGCGTGTGTGTCAGCGTGCAACGTGTGCGGCCAGCAGCGTATAATTAAGCGTGCGCACACAGGCTTCGCGAGATCAGCCACAGGGAAATTTCGGGATTTTCCTGGTTGACTGGCCAGGAGTTAGAGGCGCGGCTGGGGTTATCAGTGGATTAATTAAGTGACTCTTGGACGTTGGTGCCCGGTCGAATTATTTCTTTTACCGTCGGGAATCGATTAATCGTTTGAAACGGGATTCTTCCCTCCCACGGAGGAAGTATCCAAAGAACCGTGCGTAAAGAGGAATTCTACTAATTCGAATCTTATGGTTGTAAGTGGAAACGAGAGGTCAATATTTCATTAGATTCATCGATAACTACCACTCGATGGGTTCGTCAGGCTTCATCATCTACGAGGAATATCTATCCGTATCGTTGTATATGTCTGAATCGTATTGACTTGAAGCGACGGATCACTATTGACGCGAAACGGTGACAGAAATTACTGACCACCGATATACAATAGGTATTCTCGGCTCTCCCTGTCGCAGAGTGACTCAGAATGAAAATTCAACGGTTCATACACGCTTTTATTTAGCTCGAGTGAACGAAAATTTAGAAACTGATTAATTTTATTCCAAAAGCAACCAGATAAACAAAGATATTTCTACCTATTTTAGGGAATACTCTTCGATCGCGTCATTGTTCACACTCACAAGTGTTCTGAACATCTTCGTGAAAGTCTGAATTTTTAGGTAATTTTCTCTCTATTTTTCACCGAGATTGACAACACCACCAAAGGTACTGAGGAGAACAATAATGCATGGGAACAAATCTTCCATGGTTAATAATAAGTCGATGCAAGTTCCTTCGTTGAAAAATATAAGAAGTTTAGTTTCGTTTATTCAGACTGCTAAATTATGATTCTGCACCCCCACTGTGCGCCGTATGAAAGCCTATTCGAGATCGCGATCCCCCGATTTAAGGAACCTGGACAGCCCGAGTATATTTTCACTCTTCCCCTGCTCTATAATTGGCCGAATTTTTCCCGGCAGATTGCGAGCAACCCCTTCCTCCGACACGCGCTCCAGGAGGAGGAGGCACAGGCAGCTTTCAGTTTGCCTTCGTAGCAGATTTCAGGATCGCCGCGCGGCGGTTTTGATGAATGGCCGGCGCGCGATCGCGGCGGAGCCCCAAGCTCTCTCGCTCCCGATGATTAATATGCATTGAAAACGAGCAGGCCCCCCGGCTGACGTCGTCGTCGTCGAAGCCGAAGGATTGGCCGTGTCTCGATCGGATGGCGGCTGATCACGATGATCCAAGGGAAAATCGGCAGCAGCAGCGACGCCTGCGACGAATTTTTTTGCCTCCTCCACACCCCCACCCCTAACCCTCTCGAATATTTTTCGAAAATCAAGCAACCGTACCGAGGCCACGTCGTTTCAGTCGATATTCGGAGAGTCTAGTAGAAAGTTCGGACCCCCAAACGTTCGCAAGAATTAGGAGGGTGGGGATACGGACGATTAATCAGCGTTAAAACCGCGTACTTCCGGCCGGACGAGACCCAAGAGGAAGATCTTATCGGACGGAGGGGGAATGAGACGTGTGGATCGCGCACGTCACAGATACGTAGAATATCCGGGTCATCGTAAGGAAAGTGAAACGTCGATAAATTCCGACTTGGAACGCGGACCTTGGACTAGTGCCCCCACCCCCTCTCTATAACCTTCCAGAAACACGGGAGTCCGTGTACAATTCGCTACACCTTCTCTAAACACCTGAGACCCACCGAATCCGGTGACCGTCCAAATATTAGCTTTCGAGAAAGTCATTTCTGTTCCGTAACCGATGACCCGAATCTTCTTTTGAGAATCTCGACAGAAGAGATTCAATCGATCCTCCATCAATGGCTACACAATCTACCGCTCATAAGTATTAGGACACATGATCTGTAGATTTCGAAAAAAATAATACTATACTTGAAACGAATCCTGGACGCAGGGTGCTCGAAGTTGGAGTCGACCCCTTCGAGGTGGCACGTATCGAATCTCGTCGCGGGGGGATGTAATGAAAAGCGAGTGAATATACGCAAGCAGACGGTCGCGTGGGTTGCTCGAGGACTTCTGGCCCTAGGCCGCGGGGTTTCCTTATTTGCGTAGAGCTTCCGGTTTCGGTTACTACGATGGGAGGAGGGGGGATCTTTCGATCGTTATTGAGTTACCGGTGTAACGTTATACAGGCACTTCCAGCCTCGCGTCCGGCCCGTGGCAACCGGGACACAAAAGAGGAGAATAATTGGCAAAGCGGACGCGACAAAGGACCCCGTGGTCGGTCATCGTCGGGGCCTCCCTTGGTTAATTCGATAGCAGGGAGAGAGAGAGAGAGAGAAAGAGCGAGGAATACATACAGAGCATTTTCGAATTCGTCCCGTGTGAAATTCCTTAAACGAATTCACGGCTGCCCTCGGAGAGAATTCTCCGCTTTGAGGAGCTGCCGCGGTTCGGTATGTTTTTGAATGTTACGACCCATGGCGAGTTGAGTGTTTGGACACAGGCAGAGATCGAATTTTCGAATTGTAAAAATGGGGGAGGGGACCAATGATCTTCGAGATGGCAGCTCGAATGAAAGCAAAGTAAGATGTAGAATAAGAAATACACCGTATACGTAAACCTTTTATCCCTTTCGGACCGTAAACTGCGAGGTAGTTTATATGCAAATTCACAATTTTCGATAGAAACATTTAAAAATTTCAATAGGACGTAATCTTATACGAGAGACTTCGCTACACTTGTAATAACACGTGAATATAATTAAATTTCATTAAATTCATTGTTTCATTGTACTTTCGTAAGTTCGTTTAATTGCCTGTTTTCTGGACATCCAAGAAATAACTGTATACAAAAGAATATTTTTTCCGGGTTCGAAAGACATAATTCAAATCGGAAATGGTTATATAGATCTTATAAAATTTTGTCCGCGTAATAAGCACACGGCGCCGGAAGAATGCAATTTTCAATTAAATCTCTCCCGTTTATGTTATAAAATTTCTTCTTCCGGAAAAAGAAGCAAGAAAAGCTGTCGTCGTGAGCTGAAAGTATCGAGGTGCCGTTTACGCCGCGAGAACGTCAAGTTGTAGAAAAAAATTTTTTTCATCGTGGCCGGTTAAGGGTTAATTTCACTGTGAAATCGCGAGAGGGGGAAGAGGGGGGGTAGTCGGTTCCGCGTAGGAACAGCTGACCCGTTTTATCAGAGGCATCGGCACGAAACAATTTTATCAAGGGGGGAGGGCATCGGAACGGAACACACACGGGGATCGCCGAGGAAAATGGAGTCTCCCGTGTCGCAATTATCGCAGCTGACTTGTACACCGGCTGCGGGCTCCGAGCGAGCGCGCGTACGTGTCGGTACACGCATGTATATGTAACACGCGTCCCCCGATCGCCCTCCCATTGGACTAGCCGCCGGTGAAAATTAATAAAGGTACAATTAATAAAAATTACACATTTTTCATCCATCGGTGGAAGGGCTGGTTCCCTGGGCGAGGCGAACGATCGTGCCCGCAGGAACTAGTTCCGTCCCACCGACGTCCCACCCAACCCGACAGCCCTATGTATGTGTTTCTGTTCGTTTTGTCTTCTGTATCTTCGTTTTCTGCAGACTCGCGCCGCTGAAATTTTCTTTCTGTCTCGATCGATTCGGTTGGAAACGTATCGGGCGGGATACCGTGCCCGAAGGAAGAATTTAGGCGTTTTAAATTCGGTCTTTCGTTCCTCGACGGGCGGGGGGGGGGGGGAGAAAATACACGACACATCTTGGGATTCATTCCTTTGTCCGTTTAATAGCATTTTTAAAATAGTACACGAATGTAGAGGGTGGGAATAATTCTGTCGAGGCTACGTTTCACGGTCGATTTACCGAGTGTATCGAAAGAACATGGTCTGGTTCCCTTAATCCTTCATTCTGACGGCAGTTGGTGCAGTCTTCCATGATCTCTGAGATGTTCTTACCCGAAACTTGAATCTCTGGCAATGGTTTCTAGATTCGCAGTTGGTGTTTCCCTTTCGATTAAATACTTTTAACCGAGCGTCGAATATGGACGTCGATAATAAGCTGGATTTTCAAAGCTGGAGTTGTTCTCTTCTCTCATCCTTCGTGAAAACTCACCCCCTCTTACCAGGATTTAACCCTTTGCGATCGGTGCCCGCTACAGTGAGTTACGACATTTCAAATTTTTCTGTGTGGGAGTGCGACCGAAGAGATGTTCACCTAACCACCTGGGACCTCGCGGATAAACCCAGAGAGATCATTGAAAACTCCCCGAGTGTAATCCATTTTGATTAACACCGTTGCACCGCTCCCTCTCACGATCACAAGTGTATACATATACATACGAGAGGGCTCGCGCGAAAGCAGACCTCGAATTACTATTTTCATTTTTTTCTCTGTTACCACGCGAGCACACGGAGAGCCCCTGTAACCCATTAACAAAGCACCCCCTCCCCGGTATACGTGGTCGGATGGGGATTGATGAGCGATGAAAGAGAGAAAAAAAAAATAGCACGGACGGGAAAAAAAAGAGACGAACACGAAGCGTCGTAGGCGGGGGCCCCGACGAAAAAGCTGTACCATCGTGCATACTGGCGCGAGCCACCTACCCACCCCCCGGTCGCCACCCCCTACTGCCGGTCCAGCCTTTTCTATCGCGGTGAAAAATTTAATTACAAAAAAGTTTTGGCATTCCGTCAGTTTGGTTTAGTCGCAATATATCGCTCGAACTCTAGAACTCACCCCCAACCCCCCTGGTGGTTCTCAACCCCCTCCCCTCCCAGAACCTCCCTCCAGACCCCAATCCCCCACCTCCGCCCACACGGTCCTCTCTTTCAAGCCGAGCACGAGCTCTCGGTAGTCTGGTATCTGTGGTTTATTCGAACCTCCGCCTCGAACCACACCACCCCACCCCAACCCCTACAATACCCAACCACCCCAACTCACTCCCCCTACTTCCGATCCCCCGTAACCGGTGGCCGGCCACTTTTTTATAAAGCGTTCTATAATATTTTATTAATAATATACGCTCCGGAATACCGGCGGAGTTTCGAAGGCTGTGCGATGCTCCGGTTGCACGGCTTGTAACCGGAGAAACGATCGGTGGATGGGGGAATGGGGGGTGGCTGATGGTAATTGTAAGCCCGCGATCGAGGAATCGATGAGCCGCAGCGCCTCCAGGGCTGGTCTCTTCCCGGTCCGTAGGAACGCCGCAATTTTTCCCCGGTGTCGTGTAGTCGAAGATGAATTTATAGAATCCCCCGTCAAGGCGTAAGGGCTCGCCGGCATTTTTAACGTATTGGGTGTGTGTGTGTCACACCTTTTGGATATTTTTCCCATCCTGTGACCCGATTCGGTGATTTTTGTAAAATCAGGCTTGGAAGTAATTTATAGAGATAACTGTAATTTTGTAGCTATTTCAAATGATAATAGAGAGCGCCTGTTTTTTCGATGAGCCGTAGGACCAGATGCTATTCAGCCCTTAAGCTTTCGCTGTCGACTATCTTTCAGGATTCCAAATTGCAGAGTATTCATTTTATAACCCCGGTATGAACTCTGGTCCCATTCTTTCGACCGGTAGTGTGATCGGTAGTCAACGTGTCAACAATAAAGTAAACACGAGGAAAAAAATCGTGATGCAAGGGGGTTGATTTAATTATCCGAGAAAATATCCAACCCTCAAACGGAACAGACCAACCGATCCACGCGAGAATTACTCTGTTAATAATTTCCATTTCACTATCATCGTCATTTTACAAATCCGGTGCCAGCCCATGGAAAAACGAAAACGACGTTGTACCGGGCGAGCGAAATGGATCCATTTCCAAGAATAATAAAAAAAAACCGCAATACAGGGGTGGTTTTTGCGTGAAAGAAGAGGAGGAGCACCTGGCTCACGAGAGAACCGCGGGAACGTTCGAAAATTTCCGGGAGGGCCCGGGCGGCGCGGCGCAGTGGTTCGGCGGCTCGACGCGGGCTTATCTGGAAAATTATTTGCGGTGGGGCGTCGTTCGATGGCCCTCGAAGAAGAGCTAACGAACGAACGGAACGCCTGGCGAACGAACGAACGAACGAACGAAAGCCCGGGCCGAAAAGTCAAATAAGCAAAAAATGAAAGCCGGACCCGATCGATAGCGCGCGGGGGCTATACATTGATAGCCAGGGGATATGAGCGGGAATATCGGACGACCAGCCGAAGGGGGGGATGGTTCGAAGGGGGTGATTGGAGGAAGAGAGAAGAGGGGGGCGCGCTAACGGAGACCCAAGTCCGGCGTCGCTGAATTCTTTTTCGCGAAGGGATGAAATAACCGGCCAATTAGCGATCTTATTGAAAATTTGTCAAGTTCCGCCGGACGAAGACTACCCCGTGGGCGTCCATTCGAGGGGCCCACGTCGAACTTGCAACCAAGGAAGAAATTATTTCTGCCTGGTCCAGCCATCCACACCACCTCTTCCCCCGCCCACCTGGCTCACTGCCTTCTCTCCCGTCTTCCTTTCAACAGCGACGGTGAATTATATTCTCGTAGATGATATTTTTCTTTCTTTTTTTTTTTCATTACCTTACTTTGTCTTCCGCCTCTCACGCTCGCGTAAACCCTATCGACAGGTCCCTGTGTGTGCCTTTAGACGACGGCTCGTTGATGTGTTACTATTTTACGGGGGAATCCTTTTGAATTGGTAACGCCTGACGACGGGGTGTTCAATGAATTTTTCAACTATTTGATTCACTTTTTTTTTTACTATTCAAGAATGTATTTGAATGGTTAAAACACAGTCTTGGTTGTTTCACTTTTCATTTTGAGATGAAATTGGATGTAGGAGGGGTGAGCGTCTGAAGGTTCTAGGAGGCTGTAGGGCATAGACAGAATAATTGGGAATAGTGCAGATCAGTTCTCTTTTTTTTTTTCTTCTTCATATTCAAGACCGAATTAAGCTAGTAAAATGGAGGGTCAGGTGTTCTCGAGAGGATGCAGAACGATTTCGAACGGGCGAGAGGAGAGTAAATTATAGTATGGTCTAAACCCGATTTTCCATAGGCGCAATTTCCGGGTTTCCCGCGCAATAATTGCGTTAGCTCCCCCCCCCCTCCGGTGGGGGTGGACCCGCGCGACAGGAATTAGAATGCAAACCGCAAGGTCGGTCGAATTGTGTTTATGGACGACAGAACTCGCGGCTAAAACGCCGCCTCACGTTGCTCGCTTCGGCCGCGATGGAAAATCGATTTCAGTCGTCCGCGAGATGCAACTCTGCTGAGAGCAGCCGTGTTTCCCGCGGTTGTCGAGAATTCGATAACGAAATCAAGAAAGTTTCCACGCAAGAACCATGTAGGTATAGGGTGGATGCACCGGTAAATAAACACGTGTACACCAATGAACGGACATTATATATGAAAACTAGTAAATTAAATTATTAAAACAAGCAAATGATTATACATATATTGATGTTGTCAATTCCTTGTTTCATATTCTAACAGTTCTCGCGCCACTGGTTAGAAATATTCATTTACATAAATCTGTATTTTCTCTTTTTAATTTAATTAATTACATTCTTGCAATTTTTAAAATTGATATCTATACGTTACAAAACGATAGAGATATTAAAAAAATCTAATTTTTATGTGCCAAATGTTTATTAATATTATCATTTAAAATTCGAACTTTAATAGTTACATAATCTCGTAAGTGTTCATTCATTGGTGCGTTTACCCTATGTAGGTATACCTGACCTGATGCTTTTGTTCAGTCCAATTCATGGATCGTAATTTGTATATATTGATATACACGCGAGAGAAGAATTTCGATTGTGATAGCGTTGGGGATATTTCTTGTCGCGGAAACCAGTTGCGAAGAATAACGTGCAATTTCGAGGGTGGCGAACAAAAAGCGACGAGCCCTTTGAGCACAGGTGCCCACACAGGGGGGAGAGTTGAAGTGCAGCGAAGAAGACACACCTTTCCCTTTTTCTAATAAGCATATCGAATGCTCGAGAAAGGGTGAAAGGGTGCAATGTACGGAGCTGCGCCCCCTCATCCGAGCACCGCCACATTTCCAGGGGGGAGAGGGGGTTTGATCGCTCGTCGATGGGGAAGACAATGAGAATCGGGACCACACGGAGCTAGTCGTGTCGTTTATTTTTCGCGAAGAAAACCACCCTACGATGGTCCGTATGTTCCCTCAAGTATCGAAGGACAGCTAGAAAATAGATATGAACGACTGCACGTATACATATATATTCGTGAAATAAAGGTTCTTATCGATGGAAAACTCCACACCCCCCATTTCGACGAACAAATGTTCAATCATCCGTCGAATGAAAAACAACCCCCCTTCTGATGGATCGCTACAAATTTCAACCTTTTTTCTTTTTATGGCGACAATATACATATACAGTTTACGACGTTACAAATCCGAAATTCTCGTTGCGCGAGCGATACATTCGAAAACCTGCCGACCACGATAAATCAGCCCCCAAAACGATCTCTCGAAGAATCCTCGGACAGAAAATTCATGTTGCTCGTTACCTAACACCCCTTAACGACACAAGCAACCCCCGTGACCGTAATCGTAGCTTGTCCACGAAACGTCGCGGCGGCGGCGGTACGTCGAACGATACCGTGAACACGGCTAATCAGGTCTTTCGTTTCGAGCAACTCCCACCCTCCACCCCCACCCGGTCTCGTCGAACGTTCTCAACTTCATTTGGCGTATCCCCCCCGTTCGATCGGAATAACCGCGAGCCCAGTGTTCCCTAGGAGGTAGATACCTGGAAAATTTGCATCGTTATCAGGCATCTCTCTTTTTCTTTTTGTATCAATCCTTCCGGGCTCTCTCGCCCCACCCCCAGAGGTTCGTACATCTTTCTTTCTCTTCTATCCCCCACCAAACGATTCGATTCCCCCCCCCCTCCCTCTATCTCTCTCTTTCTCTCTCCACGTTCGGTGCAGTTACAAGCATCGACGTATTGCCGGCCGTCGTGGAATGTATATTTTTTGACGAGTTTTCAACCGGCGGGGGTGGCAGCCCTCCGCCACCACCGACTGACAGACCGCGTCGGGGATGGAACGGGGACAAGGATAGAGGAGTTCAGGGGAGAGCAGTGAATGCGCCGGGTAAAGAAAAAGAGGGCTTGGAATAGTGGCCGCTTCGGAGTGAGGGCGGTGCGAGGGGGTCGGGGGCGTGGAGGGGATGGGGCTTGGAGAGCGGCGCGTAGGGTGAGAAGCCGCTGGGAAGAGGAGGACGTGGAGGAGGTGAAGGAGGTAGAGGAGGAAGAGGCCAGGGAGGAAGCCGGAGAGCCGTGGGAAGGGCGGCATGGAGAGGACGCCAGGCGAGGAACAGAGAAAGTGATACACACGGGGGCTGCTTCGGAGGGGATGAGACGAGTCGGTAAGTGAGAGGGACCGGGAAGGTACAACGGTGATAGGAGGGTAGGACGTAGGGAATAGAAAGAGGCCAGAGACAGAAGCAGGAGTAGAGAGAGAGAAAGAGAGAGAGAGAGGGAGAAGGATGACGGTGGGATTGGTAAAAGAGGATGAAGAAGAGAGAGAGAGAAAGCGCGCAAGAGAAACAGAGAGATAGACACTGGATAGGGCTGTCTTTCTCGCGTGCAGACTACCTCCGTCGCCTCTCCTCCTCCTCCTCCACCTCCTGAGTGAGCTCGCCTCACCGTCAGCCTCGACCAGCCACCCTCACCCTCGCGTATCCACCCGCGGAACTGAGGACAAAAATCAATATGAACGTGTAGCCATTTCTCTTTAATCTACCGCTTACTGGCTAGGAACCGAACCGAACTGCGTCGAACCAGAACCGGACTGGTCGCTCCGTGGCTTTCTCTTTCC